>NW_015506113.1:305165-309717 GCF_001515645.1 Sinocyclocheilus grahami | reverse complement strand
CCAGCCAGGGCCCTGACTTAAACCCAATTGAGCATCTCTGGAGAGACCTAAAAATGTCTGTCCACCAACGTTTACCATCCAACCTGGCAGAACTGGAGAGGATCTGCAAGGAGGGATGGCAGAGGATCCCCAAATCCAGGTGTGAACAACTTGTTGCATCTTTCCCAAAAAGACTCATGGCTTTATTAGATCAAAAGGGTGCTTCTACTAAATACTGAGCAAAGGGTCTGAATACTTAGGACCATGTGATATTTCAGTTTTTCTTTTTTAATAAATCTGCAAAAATGTCAACAATTCTGTGTTTTTCTGTCAATATGGGGTGCTGTGTGTACATTAATGAGGAAAAAAAATGTACTTAAATGATTTTAGCAAATGGCTGCAATATAACAAAGAGTGAAAAATTTAAGGGGGTCTGAATACTTTCCGTACCCACTGTATCTATTATTTGTTTAATTATAATGTAAAAAAATAGTATAGGTTTGGTCTTGTTCTGTATCGCGTATCTTGTCAGTGTCTGCGCTTGCTTGGCCATTTGTTGTGGAGAAAATAAGGAAAGTGTGTCCAGCTGAATTAATTTAGTATTTTGTTAGACGGGTATAAAAAAGCTTAGTTTACCGCAGCAGCCGTCACATGACGGCCTCCTCGTGTGAAGACCGAAGAGTGTAAAGACCATCGACTGTACCGTGCGACTCCACCGGGCAGGGACAAAGTATCGCTTTTTATTTCTCCTTTTTCCTACTACTTGTTTCACTTCTGTTTCAGTTTTTATAACCATTTCTTACTATGTGTAAGTTGTTGTTTTTTAGCATGTAAGTTTGGCAGTGTTATTTTTTAGGATTACTGATGAACTACTGTCGTTTGATTTGTATTATTTGTATTTGTTATTTATTTTAATTTGAGTTAAATTTTGTCTGAATGTATTATGTCTGTATAGGTCTTTTATGAAGTTTTTAGTTTTATTTAATTTGAGTTATTTTAACACTTCAACAAACTAAATAGAAATGAAATAATATATATATATTGAATTTATAAATGTGTGTGTGTGGTTGTACATATACATATGTAGTTGTTTTTTTTGGTGTTTGGCTTAGTGTTATGTTAGAATCATTATTATACTCTTATACCTTTTGTTCTTTAATATTTTGAATTGTTTTTAGCTTTATTTTTTGTTTTTCATTTATGTTAAGTTTTGCAACTTTGTTGTATGCATTTGTCATTTTTATTTAATCTCTTTATTTTTAAAATGTGTATAGGTAGTATTTATAAAGTTTTAGCTTTATAAATCTTTAGATCTGTTTTTAGTTGTTTTAATATTACAATTGATTGCTTCTGTTGTCCTCAGTTGTGAGTCGCTTTGGATAAAAGCGTCTGATAAATGACTAAATAAAATAAAATAAATAAATACAAAATATTTAAAAAAGACACTACAGAATACATATGAGGCATATAAGATGTCACAGTTTACAAAATATACTATGTCCTTTAGATCCACATTATATACAGCAAAAAATAACCAAAACATCCCATATATGTGTGCTGTGAAGTTGCATGTCAGATATACTTTATTCGTCTCCACTGAAAATGCACATTCACAATGAGTAATTTCTTGTTTCCTGCATGATTTTCAACGTGTATCAGCATGAATAGTGGTGTCTGGTGTTGCTGATAGTACATAGAGGCTCTGGATGAGTGAAGAGGTGGTTCACAGTCTAGTAGTCTAGATTTTTTTTGTATCTCTCATTCCTTCATTGTTTGCAGGACCTCCTCTGAATGTTTAATCTCATTCTCTTAAATCCAAAAGACAAGGTGATTTGCAAATGTTTTCCTCCTCTGCAATACATTCAATTCCTGATCTTAATCCACATGGCAAGACCACATGCAAAAACAAGTACTCATAACATTATTATGACTATGATGCCCATAAAACAGTTTAAGGAGTCATTATACAAGTTTTTTTGTATTTTATTTTTTTGAAGTTGGGTTAAAAGCATTAAAAACTATTTGAAACGTCAGATCAAAACCTTTAATGATAAGCAAATTTCTAAAATATTAACAAATTTATAGACAGAGTTCCTAAACATTATATTTGTCTGAGACAATAGGCCACATTGCGAGTCTGACAGATAAGGTGTATCAGTAAGAAGAAAATGCTCCGTGAGAGTGAGAATATTTCAGACAGTGTGAGAATTAAAGTCATTCTTAGAAACTATAAGATGGGAATGATAACGGATGAAAAACCTCCTTGATTTCAGGGGACATGGCCAAGCTGAACACCGCCGCCCTGCTGGCCAACATGAATAAATGCAATGGAAACAACAGCAAGACCCTGATTCTCAAGGTTTGGACTTATGTAAAAAGCCATTCTCACATTGTAAAATCAAAAATAAAATAAAATAAATATTATTTGTAAAATCAGACTATTTGTTGTCATCGCTATTAGAATTATTTTTAAAAAGTGGCAACATTACCTGAGAATTAGTTACTATGCCCATCCAGATATTACAGATCCCAGTGTTGTAAAATTCCATTCTCTGAGCAGTGACCTGAGAGGATTCATAATGTAATTAGAAAGTTTGCTCTGACTAAAGCATCTAGGATTTTTATATACATTAAGAATATATTTGATGAAATTCACTCACAGGCCATCCAGAGTTCTCTACTGTTGATGCTTATCAGCAAACAGATAAGTTGATAGTCTGAGATTCATAATAACCTGAAATAGGGATAATGAAATTTGGGCTGTGGCCCAGAAGATTATAGTTTGGATTAACCAGTCCAGTGTTCTGACTGGCCTGTACATGACCTTGAAAGTTTGAGCCCATCTGAGCACAAATCATAAGCAAATATTCAACAATTAAAGGACTAAATAGAACTTAGAACAGTTGAGTCTTGTTGAGAACCTGAAATAGTTTAATTCTTGTATTAAGCGGAAATCTTTTTTTTTTTTTTATGTATTTAAAACACTGAAGTTATATGTTTAAACAAAACAAAAAAGTAAATTGGGTAAGAACAATAAACTTAAAGATGTATTCTCTGAAAACAAGTCTTAGTACAATTTTAAGATTTTAGATTTTGAGAATGTTTAGATATTTTTATTGGAAAATGATTTTAAATATAGTGTAATATTCTACAATAAATGCATGACATGTAAGGGGAAAAAACAAGATATTGTGGCCACAAATTAATAATTCACTCCCCCATTTTAGTTAACTAATATCCATAATGTACTAATTTGTTCCATCAATTTAGATGAGCATGACCATGATAATTAAATTAAAATGAGACAATGTTAGGTCTGCACGATAAATAGAAATCGCGATTCGACAGAAGCTGCGATTGTCATGTCTAACTTTCAGTGAAGCACGGTTCTGTGATCAGCAGTAAATCTTCATCCAAAGGCGAGATCTGAGTTATTATAATTTTCATTCAAATAAAGTATATTTATAATTCAATGCCTTCATCACTGCTTAGAATACTATGAAATATGTTACGTGCCTTATTCGGTGTAAGAAGCCACAATCTCACAGAAGGATTTATTTCAAACACTCGACTGACGTTATGAAGTGAGTTTGGAGTAAAAATATGTTATTAAATGCAGTATTTTCACATGCTTTCAGATGGAGCAGCATTTACTTCACAGAGCCGTAGTTCACTAAGAAGCTATGCAAACAGCAGTCATTATCGCGAACAATTTCTTTGATTTCATAATCATGCAATAAAATTGTCTGTGATTTATTATTTTTTTTGCGTAACTTGTCAGTGAACTACGGCTCTGTGTAGTAAATGCTGCTCCATCTGAAAGCACGTGATGATGATTTACTGCTGATTACAGAACCGGCTTTACTAACAAAATGCGCATGACCAAATTGTGAATAAAATCAGAATGCAATGATGTGGAAGTTTCAAATTTCAATATTTTATTCAGAATACAACACAGATGACATAGCAAATGTTTAAACTGAGAAAATTTATCATTTTAAGGGAAAAATAAGTTGATTTTAAATTTCATGGCATCAACACATCTCAAAAAAGTTGGGACAAGGCCATGTTTATCACTGTGTGGCATCCCTTCTTTTTATAACAGTCTGCAAATGTCTGGGGACTGAGGAGTTGCTCAAGTTTAGGAATAGGAATGTTGTCCCATTCTTGTCTAATACAGGCTTCTAGTTGCTCAACTGTCTTAGGTCTTCTTTGTCGCATCTTCCTCTTTATGATGCGCCAAATGTTTTCTATGGGTGAAAGAGCTGGACTGCAGGCTGGCCATTTTTCTGTACCCGGATCCTTCTACGCAGCCATGATGTTGTAATTGATGCAGTATGTGGTCTGGCATTGTCATGTTGGAAAATGCAAGCTCTTCCCTGAAAGAGACGACGTCTGGATGGGAGCAACTGTTGTTCTAGAACTTGGATATACCTTTCAGCATTGATGGTGCCTTTCCAGATGTGTAAGCTGCCCATACCACACGCACTCATGCAACCCCATACCAGCAGAGATGCAGGCTTCTGAACTGAGCGCTGATAACAACTTGGGTTGTCCTTGTCCTCTTCAGTCC
>NW_015506113.1:257896-298126 GCF_001515645.1 Sinocyclocheilus grahami | reverse complement strand
AGCTAAAAGTGCTACCGCCAGACCCGGAGATCGGCTGAATGGATTCGAAAACGGTAAAACTCAACTGTTTAACTCTAGCGGAGTTGGAAAATGAGCCTATTTTCAAAAATAGTGGAGTGTTCCTTTAAATGCATACCTCGGGTCTTTAGTGACCCAGGACATCATTCTCTACCCTCTTCCTCCTTCAAGTTTGACGTCAACTTTCTTAGTATTCCTCAATCTATTCATTATAAATACAAACCCAATTCCAACAAAGTTGGGACACTGTACAAATTGTGAATAAAACAGAATGCAATGATGTGGAAGTTTCAAATTTCAATATTTTATTCAGAATACAACATAGATGACATATCAAATGTTTAAACTGAGAAAATGTATGGAAAATAAGTTGATTTTAAATTTCATGGCATCAACACATCTCAAAAAAGTTGGGACAAGGCCATGTTTACCACTGTGTGGCATCCCCTCTTCTTTTTATAACAGTCTGCAAACGTCTGGGGACTGAGGAGACAAGTTGCTCAAGTTTAGGAATAGGAATGTTGTCCCATTCTTGTCTAATACAGGCTTCTAGTTGCTCAACTGTCTTAGGTCTTCTTTGTCGCATCTTCCTCTTTATGATGCGCCAAATGTTTTCTATGGGTGAAAGATCTGGACTGCAGGCTGGCCATTTCAGTACCCGGATCCTTCTACGCAGCCATGATGTTGTAATTGATGCAGTATGTGGTCTGGCATTGTCATGTTGGAAAATGCAAGGTCTTCCCTGAAAGAGACGACGTCTGGATGGGAGCATATGTTGTTCTAGAACTTGGATATACCTTTCAGCATTGATGGTGCCTTTCCAGATGTGTAAGCTGCCCATGCCACACGCACTCATGCAACCCCATACCATCAGAGATGCAGGCTTCTGAACTGAGCGCTGATAACAACTTGGGTTGTCCTTGTCCTCTTTAGTCCGGATGACATGGCGTCCCAGTTTTCCAAAAAGAACTTCAAATTTTGATTCGTCTGACCATAGAACAGTTTTCCACTTTGCCACAGTCCATTTTAAATGAGCCTTGGCCCAGAGAAAACGCCTGCGCTTCTGGATCATGTTTAGATATGGCTTCTTTTTTGACCTATAGAGTTTTAGCCTGCAACGGCGAATGGCACGGTGGATTGTGTTCACCGACAATGTTTTCTGGCAGTATTCCTGAGCCCATGTTGTGATTTCCATTACATTAGTATTCCTGTATGTGATGCAGTGCCGTCTAAGGGCCCGAAGATCATGGGCATCCAGTATGGTTTTCCGGCCTTTACCCTTACGCACAGAGATTGTTCCAGATTCTCAGAATCTTTTGATGATATTATGCACTGTAGATGATGATGATGATACAATTTTTCCTCTGAGAAACTCCTTTCTGATATTGCTCCACTATTTTTCGCTGCAGCATTGGGGGAATTGGTGATCCTCTGCCCATCTTGACTTCTGAGAGACACTGCCACGCTGAGAGGTTCTTTTTATACCCAATCATGTTGCCAATTGACCTAATAAGTTGCAAATTGGTCCTCCAGCTGTTCTTTGTATGCACATTTAACTTTTCCGGCCTCTTATTGCTACCTGTCCCAACTTTTTTGGAATGTGTAGCTCTCATGAAATCCAAAATGAGCCAATATTTGGCGTGACATTTCAAAATGTCTCACTTTCAACATTTGATATGTTATCTATATTCTATTGTGAATAAAATATAAGTTTATGAGATTTGTAAATTATTCCATTCCTTTTTTACTCACAATTTGTACAGTGTCCCAACTTTTTTGGAATTGGGTTTGTACAACATGGCCAATAGTTTACTAAAACAAGGGATCAAATTAATAAAATGTAGCCACATATTAATAAGTTGTGGGAACAAATTCCAAATTTGTGGCCACAATATTTATTTTGGCATGTCATGTGTGGAGCTCCATACATTTATTTTTAGTATGTATAGGCAATGTTTAGGCTCATATTTTTAGTGATTGTTTTGTAATGGGCATTAAATCTGTGTGATAAAGTAATCATGGCTTAAAGGTACACTCTTTTTGTTTATGTTGCCCTGAGCACTATGAAAATCTACTTAAATGTATACCAACATACTTCATAGTAGACTTTAAACAAATAAAAAATTTCTCTGTGCATTTTAATAGGGGTAAAATTTTCTTTTCATAAAGTACAACCTGGAGGAGGACATATCGATATTTTAATGAGTGCCCAGATGCAAACATTCTTCACCTGCATTACTTGGTGGTTAATATTAGTTGAAACAGCATGTAATATTGCAGATCATGTAAAAGGAATAAACAATAGAATAAATTAAACAATAAAAGCAGCTGAACCTATGAATATAGGGGACTAAAGCATTCATATTAAGAAATGTTGGACCTTGCAGATACCACATATGAAACAACTCAAAGCTACAAGACATTGTACACAGTCTGTGGTCTTACAAAACAAATCCTGTGAAGACATAAACCCAAATAAACACTTGGCTGAAGCCATCACACATGAATTGGCACAATAAAATGTGTCAGATGTGACAGGGTGTGAAATTTAATTCACAAGTTAACAAGGCATTCAATGGATGTCTATATACTTATATAGACATTTCTTTATATGATTGAAATTATGCTTTAAGGCTGCATTTCGCTGACAACAGGATATAAAAACCAGATACCAAACAGAGTTCTCATCAACCAAAAGGAGAACTACTTCTATCTTAAGAGAATAAAACCATGCCCTTTAAATAACTGCGGCATGCTTCAATCATTTAACATAGATTTTACAACAGCATGGGGTTGCACAGGAATGTATGAGCCAATGTGAAAAATGGCATCGTTCTGGATGTGCAGTCAAACAGATATTTCAGAGGAACAGTGCTTTAAAGTCTTTATGATGAGATGAATGGATGGATGTGGTAACACAGGGACTGCAGGCAGACAGGTGGTGTCTCACCTCAGCCCTGCAGCTAGTTTTTGCATGGCTGCTTCCCGCTCTTCTGCGTTCTGCTGCGAGCGTCGCAGTATGTTGCGCAGCTCCTGCAGGTGGTCAAGCGTGCCAACGAGCTCACCGCGAACCGTCTTCATCTGACTCTCCAGCAGCTGTGTGCGGTGGAGAGAGTTACGACGGTCTCGCTTGCTGCGCTGGACCTTCTGCTCCAGATCAGACACTAAGACCAGAGCATATAGACAAATGACTCTGAATATACATTCAATCATTCATAACAATATACATTCATTTGTCAACATGAAAAGCATGACATACAACCTTTATATAAAAAAGGAAGCAACAAAAAGTTATCTTTAAAAAGAGGTAACAACCTTTTTAACTAGCCTAATACACACTCTTAAAAATAAAGGTTTCAAAAGTTTCACAGTGAAGCCAGAATAACCATCTTTTATTTTAAATAAATAGTGTGAAGAATGTTTTTTTTTTCATTTATAAAGTTCCATTTGTGGAATAGAAATTAGACATCAGTACTTAGAACTGTTGAGTCTTGAGAGAACGTTTTGAATTACATTACCCACTTATGTTTCTTTGTCTTTTCTAAACACAGAAAAAATAAATAAAGCATTTAAAACACTGCAGTTTTGTTTAAAAAAATTTAATTTGGTAAGAACAATAAGCTTAATTCAAGATGTATTCTCTGAAAACGATTCTTATATATATTTGTTGGAGTTCATTGCAAAAAAATACAAATAAAAAAACTTGGAAATTTTAAAACAAAACTTTTTTTTTAATAATTTCATAATTAGGTTACATTTTAAGTTTTTCTTTTCCAGTACAGATTTTATCTGAAAGAGAAAGACTGTTAAATCTTGTCATTTTGGTTACCGAATGTTTCTTGTTTTAAATGTCTTTTTTTTTTTTTTTACTGTAAAACAAACAAAAAGTATAAGTAAAGTGCTGACCTCTATTGTGAATTGGTAATGCAAAGCTCAGATTCACAGACAATAAGTCTGATGATGATTCAGATACAGACCCATAGTGTCTCCACAGGCTTTGCTTTCTGAATCCGTCTCTGTCTTCTTCTCCAGCAGGCCTTTGGTTTCTTGTAGCATCTTTTCCATATGAGCCAGCTGAGAGGCGTTGGCTCCGCTGGCCCTGCGGATGAGCAGTCGTTCTTTCTCTCTCTCACTCAACTCTTTCTTACAATTACTCATCTTCTATGTTAGTGGCCAGTGTGCAAAAGCACACGGTCAAACACTTAACAATGCTAGCAGAAAGAAGACAACTCCAGATGGCTTAAAAACTGAAATTTTCCCTTCCAACCCTAATTTTCCTGCTACATAGCACAAAATACTACAAGAAAGACAAATCTATGATGTTCAACCAAACACTACCTAGTCATTCTATTTCCTGTTATAGTATCCCATTGTTTTTTTTCTAATGCTTGCCTATTTCCCCTGTCTTATAGTTTATCTAAAGTATTCTGTATCAACCAAAGCAGTTCTGTAACTGGAAATAGACTCTCTGCTAGAAAGGAGAAGATGGTCTTCTTTTATACTTGTTATTGAGAGCAAATTTAACCTGCAGGCAAACAAACAAAGAGTGGATAGAGAGTTGTGGCAGTCATGAGACCAGCCAGATTCACAGCCTTCAGCAACGTGGCTTTTTACATTTATGCACTCATGGATAATACAGCTAGGCATTCTGGGTAACTCCACATCAAAACAGTTTTGTCAGTACCAAAATATTCCTGTTAAATGTGAATTTTACACAACTACACATCAGGAGGCAATAACTGACATGTGAGAAATTCACTTGCACCACACTGCGATTTTCCATCTCCTTCATTAGCACATTTCTACCTCTATCTTGGTTTATTGATTATAAACTCTATTATGTGCTGTCAGAGATCGTGTCTAGAAGTCAAATCAGGCCCTTTGTCTCTTTTTAAATCTCTCATGTATAAGTTCCCCCTAAAAAAAGATAATTATTTTATAAGAACTTTAACCCTCTGGGGTCCGAGGGTGTTTTGGGGCCTGGAAAAGTTTTGACATGCCCTGACATTTGTGCTTTTTTCAGTTGCTTACAGACATTTGAATGTCTAAAGTTTAATAACACTGTAATCAGCACAAACTGGGCTACAATAATATGTGAGCAGCATGTATGTACGTGATTGTGTTTTTGAGAAAACAACGTTTATGCGTGCTTAGTGAAAAACTACAATTTTAAAGTCACTGAAATAAGGCCATAAAACACATACAGAATATTTGAACACAAGACTTTTGAGAACTGATCTTGAAGTCTAGAGTTTTTGCTTCAAAATTATGTGAAAATCATCTTACTCACTCATTCACAGAAAACAATATATTGATTTAAATTTTCTAAGACACTTTTTGTGTAGAAAAGGTATATGCGTGAACGATCATGTATAATGATGTGATTCACACCTGAGAAGACAAAGGCCTGCATAATGAGCTGTCAGGTGTGTGACTGAGAGGGAATTGCTACACGAAAGAATGTGAGGAAAAAATAAATGTATATATTTTTTGTTTGTAGTTTATTTAGAATACATATAACTATCACATAAAATAACTCATGGGAGTGTGTGCATCGCATGGTCTTAGCTGTGATCCAGGTTCTTGTGCAGGCAGGAATCTCCATTTCCATGACCAAGTGGGCTGCTTTGCTTTGGCTCTCTTTGCAACAGGTTCTTTTACACTGTTATTCTCACATCTGAAATAAAAAAGCAAGCATGCTGTTTACACAAACTACATTATTAACATTATTATGATGTTCACTGATACTAGTACTAATTTATCGAAACAAAGAACACAATTACCACATAGCAAACTCAATCAGGTGTACCTAATCTCCTTCTAATGGCACACAGATCCATTTGACTTCAACTGTGATCAGCTGTGGTCAAACTTGAATTTAGCTCAGCATAAAAAGAGCTTTCCTGCAGCATTTCAGTCACTGGTAGTGCAGCTGAAGCAAACAACCAACTATGGGTGGCAAGACACTGTCAGAAGATCTCCGGGATAAAGTTGTGGACAGGCACAAGTCAGGAGATGCATACAAAAAAATTCAAAGGCTCAATGAATGCATAAAAGCACAGTGAAATCTATTATTAAGAAGTGGAAGGTATTTGGTACCATGGGCGTCTATAGGCCATTTTTAAGGGGGGCCATAATATCATGGGGGAGCAATAATCGGTTCCCCACCTACTGTAGCCTAAGTTTTCACTGCATTCACCCCTCATCACACCACAGCTGTTTCCTCCAGCGAAAATGAAGCGCATATGAATGCATACTTTATAAAACGATCATGTTGACATATTCATTTGAAAATTTAACTTTCAATATAATACATATTCCCATACATGTGGCAAAGAGGTTTGCATACTTGAGCTAAGGAAAGAGGGTTGTACTAGAAATGCAAACAGTACAATTTTGTGTTTGTACAGTAAACAGGTTGTATGTGTGAGATCATGAAGACTTGAATTTGGCTTATTCGGTACTCAAATGTTATACCTTTCTATGCAATACAGTGGAATACTGCAATAAGTTTAGTATACGACCCCTATTAATCAAACTTTTTTTTTTTTATATATATATATTTTTATTATTAGGCTATTATTATTATTATTATACTCTCATTGGGGGCTGAGCCCCCCTAAAATGAAAATCCTAGAATCGCCCGTTTGGTACAACACAGGCTCTCCCTGGATCAGGACGTCGCTCCAAACTGGATGAAAAAGCCAGGAGGAAACTAGTAAGAGAGGCTACCAAGAGGCCTACAGCAACTCTGAAACAGCTGCAGGAATTTATGACAAAGAGTGGTCATTGTGTGCATGTGGCAACAATCTAACAAATTCTCCACAAATGTGGCTTGTATGGGAGGGTTGCAAGAAAAATGCTATTCCTCAAGAAAGGCCACATGCAGTCACGACTGAGCTTTACCAAAACACACCTTAAAGATTCTGAGACAGATGAGACTAATATTGAATTACTTGGCCTCAACATCAAACTATATGTCTGGCAGAAATCCAATACAGCTCACCATCCAAATAACAGCATTAATAATAATGTAATGTACTGTTATGGGAGTGTTTCTCTGCAGCAGGGACTGGAGCACTTGTTGGGATAGAAGGAAAATCTAAAATTGCAGAAAATCTGCTGCCCTCTTTTAGAGGAAGAAAGTTTACTTTCCAACATAACAATGACCCAAAGCACACAGCAAAACTGAGCACACATTGGCTGAAGGAGAAAAAGTGAATGTCCTTGCATGGCCTAGTCAGAGCCCAGACTAAAACCCCACTGAAAATCTGTGGAATGACTTGAAGACTGCAGTCCATAAATGCTCACCATCAAATTTAACTGAACTTGAGCAGTTCTGCAAAGAAGAGTGGGCAGAAATTGCAAAGTCTAGATGTGCAAATTTAGTAGACAAATCCTAACAGATTAAAGGCTGTAATTAAAGCAAAATGTGGTTCAACAATATACTGACACAAGGGGGTGATCCTTTTTCCAACTCAGTGATTGTTTTTTCCCCCCTTTTTTCTGACGTGTTGATGTTATATCTTTCACTTGGATGTTATACGTTGCACAGTAAATACAGCTGGATAAAACTAAAAGTGTGTCTGTCTTCATTTCAGGATGCAAAGCAACAAAACATGATTATTTTAATGGAGGGTATTTTTTTCTATACCCAGTGTATGTGAATGAAAAACACTTGAACACAGATTTATATTTAAAGCCACATATAACCACACAGAGTCCCTGGAAGATCCTAATATGATCAAATATCAGAATAATTTCCTTAAAATAAGATATACTGTATGATGACACTAATATTGTTGTTAATAAGCTAACCCAAGAAAAAGGTTGAGAGAGTGAACCAACAAAACATTTCTATTCATTTCGTTACACCCACCGAACCCCCATTTGACTCTTCAGCTGAACACTGGGAGTATTATACCATCACAAATGAGATCTGCTGATTAAAAGAAAAAAAGACTCATTTTGACTCAGGGCCTCAGGCTTGTGCTTCCTTGCAAAAAGCTGCCTTTATTTACTTTGATCATCTCATTATATTAAGTTAATACGTAATTTATTAACTTATTAAGTAGTTAAAAGTAGACATACAAGGTCAAATATTTTGAGATGAGGTATATCATCTTGGAGTTTTAAACTGACACTGACAAATCTAAACTGTCATGTGTTCAATATGACAATATGCACCCTACACACTTAATCACTGTCAACATCACAGTTGAAATGAGGTTCTCTGGGAGAACTTGGAGGATTTATGGGCTGGTTTATTATTTTGGCATTTGGCAACTTTATGAAGGACTTTGTGTGGCTATTTCTCTCACAGGAAATGAGGAATAAATAAGGATGTCCACTTTATACTTCTTCAGCTCTGAACTGCAGCTGCTGCAGGCCCGACCTTCACTACATCTTCAGTCCATCTGCTTCAGACTGAATTCCTCCTGACAGCGAAACAACGTGGACTCCAGAAACTTCACTTGCAATTAAAAAGACAAATGAGTTTAGCCGAATGGCAGCGGGTGTCGCATTCCTGAAGAGGATTACTTAGTTTTACATGAGAACAGATGAGCCGTAGATTATGTAACTTGTACTAACAGACTCCTCAGTTACTCCTGGTTGCGTTTGTTAATATGGT
This sequence comes from Sinocyclocheilus grahami, assembly GCF_001515645.1. NCBI lineage: Eukaryota > Metazoa > Chordata > Actinopteri > Cypriniformes > Cyprinidae > Sinocyclocheilus > Sinocyclocheilus grahami. The sequence goes on along the minus strand of NW_015506113.1, from coordinate 289,476 downwards.
CTGTCTCCTTGTCATATTAGGTGTCATTATGTTGCATTCAAATGTACATTTGTTCAAGAGAAAATAATGGATAAAAGTTTTATGGATGACGTTTCTGTTTTATACAATCAGTTGTATGACCATCTTGCTTTTTACACTGAAATCTGAAAATTACTGAACGATTCCACCAATAATCTCTGCTTTTTTTCATCAAGAGCATTTTTAACATTGTGGTTAAAGGTAGGCTACTCTTCTACTGGAAAAATTAAGAACCTTGCAAAATTACATGGGAAAGTCTCAATGGATCTCCTAGCATAATAACTTACGTTTTGAGTCATTACACTACATTTTGGTTAAGCAGATGGCATTTTTTCCACAAGCAGTGTATGGTCAGAGCATTTTCCCCAAATTGTTTGTCACAGTCTGCTATTCTTGTGGTTTTCCTCTTCAACTGTGAGGAGTAAATAACTCCACTAGGTGGAGACAAAGATAGATAAGACCACAAGCAGATCACAGTCCAGTTTCTCCAGCAGTGTTTGGCTTAGAAGCAAGTTTGTGCACATCCAGACAAAAGCACATTAACACAAATTCGGTAGGAGACATTCCAGCAAGTCTCACTCTCCTTGTCACGCTGACCTGATTATGTTGTGAGTAATTAGCAGTAGAGTGGCAGATCCTGTTTGATGTTCTGTTTATTGTCACCCGGCCCAGATTTCTAGCTGATGTGGTTTGGCACACTGGCACCTCCTTTCTGTAGCAAATTAAGTGAATAAGGATTGCACCCATTCCCATACTCATTTCAAAGATTATGTAGAAAAGGATATAGATTCAAAAAGGTTAGGAACTGTTGATATGGAAAACGCTATAGTTTGTTGTAGACTTTCTGGAGAAGCAGGATTTTGAGGACGGCTACTGCTGGCCTGCTCAGCTCTGTATAGTGTGTGCTTACTATTCTTCTGAAGACACTTTTAACTTGCAGGGGTACAGATGAATGATTTTCCCTTCAGTGCTTCCTGTCACACTCAGCTAATCTGAGCACTGGAGAACAGACTGATTTATAGCATGGGCAACCTTTCTTCTGTCCTTAAAGTCACCATGAAATCAAAATGGAAAATTCTTATTTTTTAATGGAATACTGCAGTGTTTATTATAAATAATTTATCCGTGCACTTCATTATTTTTTTTTAATTCATGTGCCCATCTTTAATCAAACACGTTAACCTCCCCTCCCCCTCAAAACGACTCTTCTACTCTTCCGGTCACGAGCTATGGCGCAAGGGCAGAGCTATCTGGAACTGCCAGCAGCTGCAATGATATCAGTGACGTTTGGTTTGGGGTGAAAAAGCTGAAGCTGATGCTTCACTTTATAGCACTGACACCAGTCATGAGGAAGTATGTTACCCCTAAACATTGAAAAGATATTAGGATATTACAACAACATTACTCTTAGGACATAGCAAACTAATTTTTTTCATGAATACGACTTAACCTGATGGAGGACGCGCTCAGTCATTATAAGTCATTACAATCGCAACTTCCCTTTCATGCCGCCTTTAAAGTCTGCAGTGTCCTTATTTAATGGTTCAAAAGATACATAAATACACAGGCCTTCAACCTTCAATCAATCAATCTATCTGTTCTTAAAATAAAAATATGGGTTACTGTGAGGTTACTTGTTTTGCTTCCAGCATATTCTGCATATCTGAACTGTACGATTTTAAGATCCATATTTTCCAACTGAGGACAATAGATGTACTTATACGCAACTATTACAAAGGGTAAAAACATTTACTTATGCTCAAGAAGGAAACTTGTGGGGGGTGTAAACCTTTGGAACATGAAGAGCAGGATAAATGAAGAGCAGGATAAATTGTACTTATTTTGTCATCTTGGAAATGTAGGTATCTTCTGTAGCTTTTGAAAAAAAAAAAGACATATTTATACATATGTATGAATACATATGACAAAATTAGAAAAAAATACACATCATCCTGTTCAAAAAGTTGCAGAAAACCAGAAATTCCAATACTTTTTCTAGCTATTCCAAAATAACGCAAGTGCTTTTATCAAATAAGATTCACATTTTAATCCCCTAAAACTTGGCCTCATTTACTGTACTTCCATTCTAAGTGCCTTGGCATAACGTTTTAGTTAGTAAAAAAAAAAGTCCAAATTATGTTTTAAACCCAAATAAATGTTAACCATAATACCTGTCTGAAAATACCTAGTGTTGTAATTTTTTGGACTAAATGTCTTGCATGTGTTTTGTCATTTGACAATATGAACCCATAACACAACATGGCATTGTCCCTATATAACCAACCCAGGGGTAGGCAAGCTCGGTCCTAGAGAGCCGCAGTCCTGCAGAGTTCAGCTCCAACCCTGAAAACAAAACTCACCTGCCTATAGCCTTAGTAATCCTGAAGACATTGATTAGCTTGTTCAGGTGTGTTTGATTAGGGTTGGAGCTGAACTCTGCAGGACTGCGGCTCTCTAGGACCGAACTTGCCTACCCCTGAACCAACCAAACACGTTTGTGTGTGGTTATCACCTTTCAAGGAGAAAGACAGCACAAGACAGCAAAATTCCAACAACAGCTTTTATTGTCTTAAATACAATGATGAATGTAAACCAGAACCACTAACACTCTACACTCTGTTCAAAACGTTTTAGAAGCGTCATCATTCAGAGACAAAAAGAGCAACAAGAAAATGCATTTTTGGTATTCTACAAAGATTCAAGCACCCATCAAGTAAACAATATAACTTAGAAAATTGCCCACATGCAAAATAACTGCACAGAGGTCATTATTCCAGTACCTGTACAAAATGTCAAGTGCCTTCGGTTAACTTAAGCTGGAACTTATGTCTTTCTCCCCAAAATAAATAAGCACTGAAAGGAAGAAAGGATGCAGTAATCTAAAGAGTCCTATCAAAACATTGGCTGTATTCCAGTCCACAGAGCCATCAGTGATGTGTCTCCAGCTCCACGATGGTCCACTCACCCTGTGGAGATGCAGCGTCCTCAGGAGAGAAGCTGGTCACAGTGATGCTGGTGGTGGAGTCCTCCAGTGGAGAAATAAGCTCAGCCCAGCGCTTAAATGTGTCCTTTTCATGATACAAGTAGTCCTGTTCATTCAAGCAGTCTCGAGACAAGGACAGCGTCTGCTTGATCAAGTACTGTGCAAGGTTTAAATCCTCTGGGACTGAGCTTATGATGCCCAGATCGGATTCTTGGTCAGACAGTAGCTGTCGCAGCAGACTCCAGTCGTTCTCTGCAAACTTACTGTCTTCATGGTCCACTTCATCTTTATTGTCCTCTGTCTCCACACCTTTACCCTCGTGATGTGCCTCCTCCTGTTGGGGATCATTGCTCCTGTCAGCATCCATGCTTTTTTCGAGGGCTTCTCCCAGGTCCATCTCGTAAATGGGGGACAGGGCTTTAGATGGCCGCCGGTCATGTGTGCAGGTTTGATCCAATGTGTCACAACCATCAAAGTCCCCTAAAAATAATTGACAATACTGCACAATGACCAAGTGTTTGTACGTGTGCTTTAAAAAAAAAAAAAAAACTGGAATTTTCTTGAAGACATGGGTTGTTTCTAGCTCCACATGATGTACAAAACCACCCCTAGTGCAACTGTGTCCTCCATGATGCAGTTAAAACAAGCTTGACATATTAATCCTTTTAAAGATTAAACAGATGAAAAAAAATATATACTTTGTCTTGGGCAGTTATCACTTTTCACTGTCATTAATCAAGATTTGATTCAATGACACGTGCATTACATTTAAGCACATGTGCAAATCCAAAGTTTTCCATGGAGCAACTCTTGACCGTCCATGTTATCCATGGAGCAACTTCTGAATTTAGGAAAAGGATGGACAGCTGCCATAAAGGTGATGCACAGAGGAAAGCCTACACTGAACGTGTCTCTTTTGTTCACAAGTGCTATAACAGTAAAAGGCATGTTTTGCCAGGCACTGTATCTCCAGCATAACCTACGTTTTGTTCACATAAAAAAGATATGAATTCTCTAGCTTTTTAGTTTATGTTTCTTAAGTCTTAACTTAAAGATACACTGAAAATATAAGGGCCATACTGGCAAAAGAGTGCTTATTGCTTTACTTGGCAAATGCAAGAAATGCTTTTTATAAAGATAAAACTCCAAAAAAAACATTAACAGTGATTGGTATCACGCAAGTGTGAAAAAAGAGAGACATGAGGAGAACCTTGAGATTGTTTTTCAAACACAACATACAGAAAAAAATTACTAGTTCTATAGAAATCTACAACATAAAAATCTAGAGTTGAGAAAATGGTTATTTACTACAGAACTACAAATGGTGTGATATATTGTGAATGAGAAATAAATTAAATATATAAAACACAAAAATGGATACAAACATAGATGGAGTTTAATAAATGAACAAAATCAATAACAAAACCCAGTATTAGCATGCAAGATTTCCTGGTTTGGTGACTTAACAGATGGAGCCTTAAAAAATAAAGACAACAAAACACTCAACATTGATATTGAGTATAAAAAAATATATAGGTCTAACACATTCAAAACAACATGGTCTCTGCAGAAGGTGTGGTCCTTTATGTGTATTATATTAAAAGGAAGCTTAGCTCACTATATATATATATATATATATAGATATATATATATATAGATATATATATCTTATGGAAAAGTCAACATATTGGCCTATGAGGAAGAAGCTTACTGTTCAGTATGGACAATGACAAACAAACAAAAACTACTGAGGACTTAAGTGCACTAGTACAACTGTGACTGCCCAGCCATGCCACATAACAGATGGTTTGACTCAGCATACTTCACCACACACAGATATATATTTTACTGTAAAAATTTTACTGTAAACATGTAAACTTGTTAGTTGAGTTATTTAGGGCATAGTGCCTCAGAGAAGGCATTTAGTTGTGTGTATAGCTTATTGAAATATTAGATTGCAAAGGATAGACATTTTAATAAGAGAATGAAAGGAAGGTGGGAAAGGAGGCAGTAGTGTGCTACTATCTAAATCAATGAGCTATCAAGATGTACCCCATTGAAGATGATTGGCGGTCAAAAGAATTGTCTGAATATTTATGCGGAATGGGTCAGGATGGGAGACTGTGAGTGGATGTTTCTGAGGCTGCAGTAGGGGGAGATGGGCTCTAACGTTATACATTACCTGCTGGAGAGTGTGCAGGTGAACTCGCAGTCAGCTGCGGCTCAGGTAAGTCTAGCCACAAGTCAGCTTTTCTGCTGTCTATATGTTTGGACTGGAGATTGCCATACTGTTCCGCAAGCCGGAGGTCCAGGTGACTAGGGCGCTCCTGAGCAGGAACATCACTGGCATCTTTGTTTTGCACAGGGGCATCTGATTGATTACATGCACTATCCTCCTGTGGAGATCCCCGGATCTCTGTCAGCAATACTGTGTGTTTGGGCTCCTGTTCATTTTCCTGGTGGTTGGAGATATGGTTGCCCCTCACTGTGTTTGTGGATTGCTGGGAGCAGTAGTCTGTTTTAGAATCGTGAGGTTCACTGTCAAAGACATTGCCATGTGTAAAGGAATCACTTGACTGATGTGTCGGAGTCGGGGCGCCTCCTTCTTCACATCCAAGTTCCTCACACTCATCCACCGAGAGTAAAACAGAGCGACGGAAGTTAGAAGCTGAATGGTACTCTGGTTGCTCATTCTCTTGCTCTGCAGGATCTTCAAATGCAAGGTTGACAATACCTTGAAACTGTGGCGGTGGTTCGGCAATCGGGGGAGCCATTCTCCTCGGTAACACCTCAACTTCCGATCTTTCATCTTCAGTCTCCTCCTCTTCTTCCTCAGAGGTGAAAAGCTGGTGGTCCTGTACACCCTTCAAGTATTTTAATGTAGTATCCATTTCACAAGGTTCCTTCTCCATTGGCACCTCATCCTTTCTAATCCAGGATCGTGGTCTTTGACGCCCTACCTCTTCTTCGCTTGTAGTCGTCTGATTTTCTGCTTAAACAGTTTTACTGGCTTTGGCTTTTCACAGTAAAACAAGGAAGTATATGTAGTAGAGTAGTAAACTTGAGATGTAGTAGAGTTTAATTAAGTGTGGTGTGAAGGTAATTATGAATCAAGGTAAATTTACCTGTCGGTGTACTGTGGCCATTCTTTTGTGGACTCCCAGCACTGTTGTCTGGTGAGGTGCTGCCAGAGTTAGATGGGGTATTCTGAGCAATGCTGACCAATTCCTGAGGCAGATCCTTCCCTGACATTGTGTCCTTCTTCAGTTTTCCTCCTTTAGTCTGGCCTGCCAAGAGATCAGACCCAGCAGAGGAAGACTTTGGCCTTGCTCCTGGGTTTGGCTTTCTGTCCAGCACCGTCTTCCTTGTGGGTGAACCACGGGCACCTGAAGCGGTGGAATTCTCCCGTGGAGCACCACCACCAGTGCCATTCAACACTGGTTTGACAGTAGACGTAGTCTTGGTTTTAGCTGGCATTTGAGTTGGCTTAACCTTATCATTTTTACTTCTGAGTGAGGCATTGTTACTAGCTTTTGTTTTCCCAGGAGCCGTGTGAGCTGTTGGCCCCAGAGCATCAGACTTCATGGTACCTGATGCTGCAGCTACAGATCTTGCAGGGGAAGCACGTGGACCCTGTGATACCTTAATAGGAGGATAAGAAGGGCTATCACATGGAGACGAAGTGCCCGAGAGGCATTTTGTAGGTTTCTGTTGCAGAAGGGAGAGAGACAGAGAGAGAACGAAAGACTGATGGCTTTGCTCATTGTTAATCAGATCAGCAACTCATTTGATACAGTAATCTCAGACATACAAGACCATAAAGCACAAAATCTTATGATCTTTGGATTAAAGGCAAAAAAGCACATTCTTAAAAAAATTTTTTTTTTAAACATTACCGAAGGACAGCTGTTTCCTTAGCCCAAGGTCTCTGTATCCATTTCACTTTGGTCATATTATTTTTCACCAAATAATGTTCTTTTTAGCAACATCATATGACCCCTTTAACGTTGTTGTGATGAGACAGCTCTCATCTAACAGCCTTTAAATTTCAGTTCAATCAGCTTGTCTTTCAGTAAAAGAAAACCTTACAAAATCAGAACTCACAGCAGAGCCTATGACAGTCACTTTATAAAGTGAAGGCTAATTTTAGATTACAGACAGCTTCAGTTTAATTAGAACATCCACACCTGCATAATCAACATTTGCCAAACATTTCCTCAATCACACACGTAAATACTTGCAGACTTGCCATCAGTCACAACCCCAATCAGTAAAAGTGGCAGTGCAGTTCTGCAGAGAACCACTGATTTCCTACTCCTTCAGCACAGATCTAGCCTTTGATCATCTCACAGCTTATCCAGAGCATTCTTTAAATCATTAGAAAAAACAAAAGATCTAGGCTTTCTTCCCAGCAATACAATTGAGCTCTGACTTCACTGCTCTCATTCCCAAAAACTAATTCATAGATCAAATAGCATCGGTGAAAGAATGCAGCTTAAGTGTTTGTGTTTGCATGGCGTATGCTTTGCATACCAGGTACTGCATTTGCATGCCTTAATATATGTGAGGGTAAGCAGAATGCAAGCACGACCATGACACCCAAAGCAATGCATAATTTATACTCTAACATATACTGTATATTTCCACTTGCAGAATACAACAACACAAAACCCATTGTATCTAATCGTGGACCCCATTCCCCAACCCCTCTGGAAATGCTTAATGTTTTGATGCAACTGTATTCTAGCTCTCAATGTTCAAAGCATCACAGGGTCATATTAAAGAGATCCACTCATTCATAGAATCCACTTTCCCTGCTTCCTCTGACACATGCTGATTGCACTGTTAGTGACTGCAAATTTCCTAGTGCAATCCAATTTGCATCACGACTGGAAATCAGGAGGGGGAAAACCCAGTGTTATACAACTACACTTGGCGGACTGCAGCTGCCAAAATTCTGGGTCTGTGTGTCTGTGTGTGTGCGTGAGAGAAATTTAGGGGACTGCCAGACTATGGGTTAAGTGAATGAGCTGTTTGTGGGCTTAACGCGCAACATACTCTGCACCATCTGGAAAAACATCATCATAAACACGGTCTCATTCATAGAATCCACTTTCCCTGCTTCCTCTGACACATGCTGATTGCACTGTTAGTGACTGCAAATTTCCTAATGCAATCCAATTTGCTTCAGCAGTGGTTTACATCACGACTGGAAATCAGGAGGGGGAAAACCCAGTGTTATACAACTACACTTGGCGGACTGCAGCTGCCAAAATTCTGGGTCTGTGTGTCTGTGTGTGTGCGTGAGAGAAATTTAGGGGACTGCCAGACTATGGGTTAAGTGAATGAGCTGTTTGTGGGCTTAACGCGCACACACACACACAAAGCCACTCAATCAAGTCCTCTAATTGTTCTTTAGTCAATAGCCATCCTCAAAACAAAGGCCACAGCTCATCTCAACAATGTCTTATTGTACTATAGGATGCAGACAGAAGCAGAAGGACAGTAAGGAATGAAGGGAAATATAGGTTGTTGTCTATGCTGTTTCCCACTAAAACATTGCTTGTAAACATACTGAATAATTCAGTATCATTAGATCTGTATAAAAACGAAGTCAAAGGAAAGTCCCCACCATAATAGAAAACAAATATATGTCTTTGAGTATTACAAACCATGTTTTTGGTGACAGTATTAAGGCAATCTCTCTGTAGTTCTGGAGGGAGGAGGGCAAAATTCCTTTCTGACCAGCACTTCACAAAGTGCTCAGCTACCCATCTGTGGATTGAAACACATCAATGAGCGTAAGCTTTTATTTTTTATTGCTTTCATTTTCAAGTACAAATAAGTAAAATTCAAAACGTACTTCCTGCACAATTCCTGCTAACCTACAAAAGTAATTTTGACCATTGTAGCTTAAAAAAATATATATAGTTCCTTCAAATTCCTTCATAATTTACCTAATTATGTGTCATTCCAACCCTGTAGTTTTGTATGTGTGTGTGTGTGTGTGTGTGTGTGTGTGTGTAGGTAACACAAAGGGAGACGGTTTGAAGAATGTCCAGTCTACTCCATACAACCAGTATGGCACAGTAATAATTTATTCTGTCAGACTTCAAAAAGCACAAAATTGTACCATAAAAGTGTTAAGGTTATTAGTAAAACTTCAGTTTCAGCATGTTCCTCACACAAAAGCTATCATACATCCTTAGAAAACTTGGAATATAGTGCACTAGTCATATGGAGTACTTTTGTAGCACTTTTATTGTTTTATTGTCTTTTTTTTGGCATCTTGTCAGCATAAATCTGTCAATATAAAAAAAAATCTGAAAATATTCATGCCAAACATCTGTTCAAACAAGAGAAGAAAATTTTTTTCAAACAAATGGCAAAACAACCAAAATCTTAAATCCTGATATGAATCATTTTAAATCATGACTGTGATAAACAATACCTAATAATTATTAGGTTTGTCATGCGTCACAATCCTCAAGATTACCGTAAAACAAATAACTAAACAGAAATGATTATATGTATATATCCAACTTTACACATACACAAACAGTATTACTTATAAAGCATTATATACTGATAACAAATCTCAACTGGTTGATAATTTATGTCAGTGCCAAATTTAAACTACTCTAACCTTCTAAATGTGAACTATATGAGGCATTTAGGTATTAAAAACATTAACATTATGAGTTTCTGTAAAGCTGCTTTGAAACTATGTGTATTGTCAAAAGCTCTATACAAATAACATTTTATTTCTGGAAGAGTTATCCCAATGATCTAGGTTAGTAGCACTAGGGCAGCAGGTTCAGCTGGCACTGAACTGAAAGCAGCAGTGCTGCGCTGATCTTATCATCAGATCACTGATGCTGTACTGAGAGCTTCTCATCATGATGCATGACTCTTCACCCTCCTACCCGCTGCGGAGGCAGCACCAACACATCACAGAAACAACACACACGCACACAGTCTCTCTCTTTCTATCTCTAAGACACTGGAAAAATCCCGACCTACATTCACACGCTTCTCTGAGCTGCTTTACCGCAGTGCGCTGAGTTTAGAGCAAAGGGAAGTAAATGACAGAGTTGACTAATTAAGTAATGGAGATGGTACTAAATTATTACAAGCCAAATATACATTTTTTCTGCTGTCCATGTTGTCAGTCAAAGAATCTTGGGACACATACTTATTAATATTTCTATCTATTTGTGTTACCCCTACAAATTTAGAGTAAAATCAAAGAGGAACGACTTTATTGAGAATTCTTTTTCATTGCCACCACAATCTAAAGATGAAAGAATTTTTTATTCAAATCAGTCTTTTTGTACTGCCTAGAGGTTCTTTTTTTACATACTTTTCACACACACACAAGAAATAAATAAATAAATACATAAAAATAGAAACTGATTAAGAACCCAGACTTGGCAAAGATGCAAGATCAAATCCATAAGGTGCTGGAGAAAGATTTTTGCTGGTTTGCATATGTTTTGAGGCATTGAGGAACAGAATTGGTTTTGTGCGAGCGAGTAAACAGAACTATATAAATCTACTTCTGTCTGGAGTCTTGCACATATATTTTACTACAAATGTAATTCAAATGAATACTTAAAAATAACTGTATCTGTATAAAAATAATATTTCTATCTATTTGTGTTACCCCTACAAATTTAGAGTAAAATCAAAGAGGAACGACTTTATTGAGAATTCTTTTTCATTGCCACCACAATCTAAAGATGAAAGAATTTTTTATTCAAATCAGTCTTTTTGTACTGCCTAGAGGTTCTTTTTTTACATACTTTTCACACACACACAATAAATAAATAAATAAATACATAAAAATAGAAACTGATTAAGAACCCAGACTTGGCAAAGATGCAAGATGAAATCCATAAGGTGCTGGAGAAAGATTTTTGCTGGTTTACATATGTTTTGAGGCATTGAGGAACAGAATTGGTTTTGTGCGAGCGAGTAAACAGAACTATATAAATCTACTTCTGTCTGGAGTCTTGCACATATATTTTACTACAAATGTAATTCAAATGAATACTTAAAAATAACTGTATCTGTATAAAAAATAACTGTAACAACAAAAAGTTCTGTACATTTTGATTGATTTTTAATTGATTAATTATTAACTGTTAAAATGTATTTTATGCAAAGGTGCAAATGTTAAAGATGTAATGACAAATGTTAATGTAGCAAACTGATGTAAGTGTAAGCACATTTATAACAACAGAGACAAAAAAAAATATTGATAAAGATTTGCCTACTCTTTTATAGGCAAAAGCCAGTCTCCATCTTTTTTTCTTTGGCTTAACAATTGTGCCCAACATTAACATTCGATGTGAAAATGGGTTTGATTTAAATGTTTAATAAATATCTGCAAAACTGACTGCATCCACATTTGGACAGAAGCATAACCTCAGAAATAGAAAGCATTTTGAAACGTGTATTATTTATTTAGTCATTTATTATTTAGTAATTAATTTGCACTGTACAGTATACACATACAGTATGACTCTTAATGGAGTAGTACAATCAGAAAAGTTTTTTAAAACCCATTATTTAAAGCAGTAGCCTTAGAAAACTTGGAATATAGTGCACTAGTCATATGGAGTACTTTTGTAGCACTTTTATTGTTTTATTGTCTTTTTTTTGGCATCTTGTCAGCATAAATCTGTCAATATAAAAAAAAATCTGAAAATATTCATGCCAAACATCTGTTCAAACAAGAGAAGAAAATTTTTTTCAAACAAATGGCAAAACAACCAAAATCTTAAATCCTGATATGAATCATTTTAAATCATGACTGTGATAAACAATACCTAATAATTATTAGGTTTGTCATGCGTCACAATCCTCAAGATTACCGTAAAACAAATAACTAAACAGAAATGATTATATGTATATATCCAACTTTACACATACACAAACAGTATTACTTATAAAGCATTATATACTGATAACAAATCTCAACTGGTTGATAATTTATGTCAGTGCCAAATTTAAACTACTCTAACCTTCTAAATGTGAACTATATGAGGCATTTAGGTATTAAAAACATTAACATTATGAGTTTCTGTAAAGCTGCTTTGAAACTATGTGTATTGTCAAAAGCTCTATACAAATAACATTTTATTTCTGGAAGAGTTATCCCAATGATCTAGGTTAGTAGCACTAGGGCAGCAGGTTCAGCTGGCACTGAACTGAAAGCAGCAGTGCTGCGCTGATCTTATCATCAGATCACTGATGCTGTACTGAGAGCTTCTCATCATGATGCATGACTCTTCACCCTCCTACCCGCTGCGGAGGCAGCACCAACACATCACAGAAACAACACACACGCACACAGTCTCTCTCTTTCTATCTCTAAGACACTGGAAAAATCCCAACCTACATTCACACGCTTCTCTGAGCTGCTTTACCGCAGTGCGCTGAGTTTAGAGCAAAGGGAAGTAAATGACAGAGTTGACTAATTAAGTAATGTAGATGGTACTAAATTATTACAAGCCAAATATACATTTTTTCTGCTGTCCATGTTGTCAGTCAAAGAATCTTGGGACACATACTTATTAATATTTCTATCTATTTGTGTTACCCCTACAAATTTAGAGTAAAATCAAAGAGGAACGACTTTATTGAGAATTCTTTTTCATTGCCACCACAATCTAAAGATGAAAGAATTTTTTATTCAAATCAGTCTTTTTGTACTGCCTAGAGGTTCTTTTTTTACATACTTTTCACACACACACAAGAAATAAATAAATAAATACATAAAAATAGAAACTGATTAAGAACCCAGACTTGGCAAAGATGCAAGATCAAATCCATAAGGTGCTGGAGAAAGATTTTTGCTGGTTTGCATATGTTTTGAGGCATTGAGGAACAGAATTGGTTTTGTGCGAGCGAGTAAACAGAACTATATAAATCTACTTCTGTCTGGAGTCTTGCACATATATTTTACTACAAATGTAATTCAAATGAATACTTAAAAATAACTGTATCTGTATAAAAAATAACTGTAACAACAAAAAGTTCTGTACATTTTGATTGATTTTTAATTGATTAATTATTAACTGTTAAAATGTATTTTATGCAAAGGTGCAAATGTTAAAGATGTAATGACAAATGTTAATGTAGCAAACTGATGTAAGTGTAAGCACATTTATAACAACAGAGACAAAAAAAAATATTGATAAAGATTTGCCTACTCTTTTATAGGCAAAAGCCAGTCTCCATCTTTTTTTCTTTGGCTTAACAATTGTGCCCAACATTAACATTCGATGTGAAAATGGGTTTGATTTAAATGTTTAATAAATATCTGCAAAACTGACTGCATCCACATTTGGACAGAAGCATAACCTCAGAAATAGAAAGCATTTTGAAACGTGTATTATTTATTTAGTCATTTATTATTTAGTAATTAATTTGCACTGTACAGTATACACATACAGTATGACTCTTAATGGAGTAGTACAATCAGAAAAGTTTTTTAAAACCCATTATTTAAAGCAGTAGCATCCACAGAAGTGCAAAAACTGTCTCACCTCACACAGGAGCAGTAGAGATCGTGCAGGCCTATAGAGTGGGTAATGGCGAGGCACTCCAGTATAGGTTTCTGAACCCCATCAACAGGCTACAGAAAATGAGAAGAAGGACTGACTCTTGATATTCACACCTCATCTTAGAAACTTTAGTGGATCAATAGCCTGAAACCTGTCATAAGCTAATATACAGTGTAGAGTTCAGCTGTCTGAGCTTGTGTTTAATTCCATTTTATACAACTTAAATCACAGTTAATCTGAAGAAATTCCTGAAAGCTACAAATTGCAAACTTTGGCATATTTGGATTTTTTTTTTTCAGAAAAGAAGGGAGAGTCATTTTAAAAACCATTATTTAAAGCAGTAGCATCCACAGAAGTGCAAAAACTGTCTCACCTCACACAGGAGCAGTAGAGATCGTGCAGGCCTATAGAGTGGGTAATGGCGAGGCACTCCAGTATAGGTTTCTGAACCCCATCAACAGGCTACAGAAAATGAGAAGAAGGACTGACTCTTGATATTCACACCTCATCTTAGAAACTTTAGTGGATCAATAGCCTGAAACCTGTCATAAGCTAATATACAGTGTAGAGTTCAGCTGTCTGAGCTTGTGTTTAATTCCATTTTATACAACATAAATCACAGTTAATCTGAAGAAATTCCTGAAAGCTACAAATTGCAAACTTTGGCATATTTGGATTTTTTTTTTAAATTGCTATCACAAAGCACCTGATTACCAGTAAATGATGGAGAAATACCTCTTTACAGGTTATTACAAATCATATAAGGGGAAAATTAAAGCCATTCTATTCTTTGTATGGTACAATTTTATGGTCAATGAAGTTTAACAAGTGAAATCACCCATGAGCGAATCACCGTCAATCACAGAAATATCAATGTGAACACTACAGGAAAAACTATATCTTGACACGCGTATCAGGCAAAAAGGAGATATTTGCAAAATGGAATCAAAAGCAATATTGTCTGTTCCACTGAATTATTTACATAATTATAGAATTAGGTGTTAACTGTTTAAAGATATGAGACTTGCATACGCCTTTGTCCTTTTAAAGTGTGAACAAAGTTGTTTTATTTAATTTGACTATATATTATATTGTGTTTGCATGTGTTTTGATGGAGTTTGTAAAAACAATATTTGTGCGAGTGAGATGAGAAAAGACCTCTGCTGCATGAATTGATTCTATGCGAGTTAATAGGAAATTGGCAACGTGTATTGTTTAAATAAATAAATAAAAAATGCATTATTTGCTATAAAATTAAGTGAATAACTGAATAAATGCTGTTTTCAATTAAATACTGTTTAAAGAATCCCAACAAAAATAGTTTTACAATTTCCACAAAAATATTAAGCAGCACAACATTGATAGGAATCAGCACTTAAGAATGATTTCTGAAGAATCATGTGATGCTGAAGACTGCTGTAATGGCTGCTGAAAATTCAGCTTTACCATCACGCATAAAGATATTTTACAATAAAATATTTTTACTGTATTTTTTATAAAATAACTGCAGCTTTGGTAAAAACAAGAGATTTGTTTCAAAAACATAAAAAAACAACAACCCCAAATTGAAAATCTTTGAATAGTATATTAAACGTATTATGCATTTCTGTAGTGGAAAGACTAAATTCTCCATATACCTTTAATCAAGTCTTTCCTATACTTAAACAGTCAAATTATTTTGAAAGAGGAGAGGGAGTAAACACATTCATCTTTCATCTCTGTGTAGGATGAAATTACTAACTGAAAGGACACAAATTAGCCTGGTCTTAAAGCTGGTCTTGAAAAGTGGGAGTGAGAATGAGAGACTCTGAAGCACAAACAAAACAGCTTTTCATGAATTGTGAGAGGGCTGTCAAACACTATGCTTCCTGACTTATGCTGCCTCCCACTACTACTTTTGTATCAGAGAGCTCATGACAATCTGCACTTGCTGTGTAAACATGGCGTGAGTCTGCTGCAGTGCTTCTATTCTAAGAGCTATACTTAAACAGTCAAATTATTTTGAAAGAGGAGAGGGAGTAAACACATTCATCTTTCATCTCTGTGTAGGATGAAATTACTAACTGAAAGGACACAAATTAGCCTGGTCTTAAAGCTGGTCTTGAAAAGTGGGAGTGAGAATGAGAGACTCTGAAGCACAAACAAAACAGCTTTTCATGAATTGTGAGAGGGCTGTCAAACACTATGCTTCCTGACTTATGCTGCCTCCCACTACTGCTTTTGTATCAGAGAGCTCATGACAATCTGCACTTGCTGTGTAAACATGGCGTGAGTCTGCTACAGTGCTTCTATTCTAAGACAAGTAGAAAAAAATGGCAAAATATGGCTGAAGAGAGAGATGTTACACCCATATCTGAGGAACTTAAATGGGAGGAATCCTCGTCTGGAGCCACACCAGAGGGATAGGGCCATGTGTTTTTGGCTGACAAATTAAATGCTCTACAAAAGCTGAATCAATGCCCAGACTTTACTCGCTCACAAATACAAATCACATAATGTGTTCCTAAAGGCTTATAAATGACACGATGATGGTGCTACCTGACAACAGACTCGCTGCTTAACAGGACTATTTTCGCTCCTCACCTCTAATAGACTAAATGTGTGTGTCGTGACCCCATCCTCTCTCTTACCTTGGGGAAAAAGCGGCAATAGTCCCGAGTCAGGACCATCTCGGCCATGTCTTTCAGCCCCTCCAGGCCCAGCATGTCTGCTGCTAACACAACCTGACTGAAATCAAAGGCAAACACACACATCTTGACATTTCTGCGAAGTCTCGCCATTGCATTTTTGCATTTATAACATTTGAAAAGAGGAAATGTCACTACAGAGGGTCTTTACCTGACATTTGTTCCTGGTGGGAAGTCTAGAATGGCACCATACATGAAATGAAGCAGAATCTCCATTTCATCTGGACCCAGACTGATTGAAAATAAAAAAATGAAAAAAAAAACATTCAGATTATATGGCATTTTACAAACTCAAGACTAGGCTAACATTTTATGATGAGACTTTATTTGTTAACATTACTTAATGCATTTCCTAATATTTTTTAATAACATGAATCTATCTTTGTTAATGTTACGTAGTAAAAAACTATGATTACTGAGGTAGTAAGATTACTAAGTTTAATAAATCCTGTACAAGTATTCAGGTTAATTATGTAGTTTGTAGTTAACTAACATTAAACAATTAGACCTTTTTATAAGTGTTAGCAAGATTCCTTTTTTCCCCCCCAGAATCTGCTGTTAAAGAAAGACCCCATTAAATTATTTGCAAAACACAATTTTTACTTCTGTGCTGATGTATTTCCTATTGAAAACGAAAGTTGAGGTGGACATATTTAGTTTATGTCACAGCATGGCAAAATCAAGATTCAACCATTGAGGATTTCTGGCCACCACCTACATCTTTACCTACTCTTGCAGACCAGCCAGAATCAGAGATCAAACTATCAGAACAAGCTCCAAAGATGAAGATCTTCTGATGAAGAGGGTTATAGTGTACTATCAATATTAATAAAAAGAAAAATAATTTTTTCAGTAAATTATCACAGAGCAACAAAATAGTATTATGCTATCCTGCTCTTTGACCGTTTACAGTAAAAGCTAAATGTGGTTTTAGAATAAAATCAGCTGTGATCTCATACATGGACTAAAATTCACAAAAGTCTCATATTAACACACATCATGGGTTGAACCGCCTAGCATGAAACATTACATAGTGTACAGATACAGACTGAGTTATGAATAATTGATAGCTGGTAGGCTGGAAGATCCTCATCAGGTAGAACGCCTGACTGAAAACTCACGCTGAACTCTGGGACATTGTGTGATCACACACATGACCTCTTAGCTTAAAGGAGACATATTATGCCCCTTTTTAGAATATGTAATATAAGTCTCTGGTGTCCCCAGAATGTGTCTGTGAAGTTTCAGCTCAAAATACTCCACAGATGATTTATTATATATAGAAGCAGAAACGCGCTGTTTTTCGTGGCCTGTCTCTTTAAATGCAAATGAGCTGCTGCTCCCCGCCCCCTTTTCCAGAATAGAGTTGTGCCATTACAGCTCGCACCTGCTAAAAAACATCTGTTTTGGTTCTGATTATCATGTTTATCGCACTGAAATCATGCGTTTTAAACCATATGAGTTTAAACTTCTGATATACGGTTTTCTGAGTGCACACTAAGTTCTCATTCACACACAAGTTTACGTTAAAAACACACGAGTTACAAAAAACAGTCGGTTATGTCTGTGAAGGTAAACAGCTGGGAAATAAATTGCATGTTTATTTTAGATCTGTGGCAGCAGAAATATACAGTTAATAAATCAATAAATCCACTGCTGTCTTGTCTCCTCTGATGCTGGGAATCTAAATAGTGTGCTCGTCTGTGCAGCCAAAGACAGAACAGTTAGCATGTTTTGCTCAAACTTTCTCCATGGCATTAGAACTAGTACACCGTTGTCACTTGCGAAAACACAATAACGGCGCTATGGGTGGAAACTTACAGATTAAGGGGCGGTAATATTATAATGAAATCCCTTTGCCACGTCACCAAGGGAGCGAAATCAGACGCTCTCGTTTTTTCAGACGCTTGCAGAAAAAGGCTTACCAAAACAAAGTTACTGGGTTAATCTTTTTCACGTTTCCTTTGTTGGTAGATGCACCAGGGACCTGATTATAGCATTTAAAACCTGGAAAAGTCAGATTTTCATGATATGTCACTTTTAACTGGAGATCAAAGCCGTTTGTGAAGATAAGTGGTCATCAACTGTTGTTAAAGTGGCCTGCAGTATCAAGGTTAATATATATGGTAAGCAAAAAACATTAATAGGTGCCCTGAACCTCAAGAGTTTCTAGTGAGAGAAATCGGTAAAAGAGGGACTGACAAGAGCTACATAGAGTTTATCATAATAATTGGCTGGCTGTACAGTACCCTTTACGCATACTTTCCCTTCTAAGCATGACAAAGTATTTGATATGTGTATTTGTACTATTGTATTTGTGTGTATTTTGCAATCATATATCCCATGTTGATGGGTGTCCTGCATAACCTACCCCTGCAGAGTGATACACTGACGCAAACTCTCCATCCAGCTCCCACACAGCATTGCTCGGAAATACTCTGAGCGCGCACATAGAATGGCCCTGTGGGAAAGGAGAAACACACATACACACACAGACAAACAACGTCAGCTTCCCCTATCACTCACACACGCTTCACACCACATTACTTCGGCTCGATATTTGTAAAGCAGCCCCAGGACATGTATGTGCATATGTGTATTATTCACTGACTGATATGCTTGGGAATGTAGGTAAAAAAAAATCAAGAAAATAAAGAAGACCGCATGAAATTGGGGAAGGGAGATGTAATGGTTTATTTAAGAATTATTTTAGAAAATGATGATGACTGTGGCTCTGACTTAAAACCTAGAGCTGATTAACTAGGTTTTAGCATTGTCCTGAAGATAAAGAAACAGAAAATTCATTTAAAAATCTAGTTCTAAACAAATGCTCCAAGTTCTTAGAAATGTACTATTTTATATGTTTGTGGACTTCATATGGGTTTGAAAAACTTTTACTGTATACCATTTTCAAATATTATTAAGCAGTTTTGTTAAAATATATTTCTATTATGACAACATGACAAGATGGTTTGGAAATGACAACATTAATGTATTTGGTCTTTGCGGAACTGATCTGCTATGCTGTAGAGCAAGTACTGCCAATACATACACAGACATGCTGCAAGAATGTGAGACACACTGATAGCATACATGAAATTACCCATAGCAGATCTACACAAGTGGAGCTGGGGGAGGTGGAGGGTTTCTGAAAGCACACTGCAACACTTCCTTACAGCAAACACTAAACCAATTTTTTTAAATGTTGATTAACAAGCTCACTGACTGCAGATGCAACAGAGACCAATCAGTTAGTGCCTTGTAGTGGATGATATGATAGCTAGCAGACTGCATTAAAGACGCGCCACCTAGAGTTTCATAACCCAACTAGATATTTTTAAATAAAAAATAAGAAAAGATTATGCTTAATATAACTATATGTTAGAGGTGTAACGGTACACATATTTTCACCCAAAAATTTTTGTATGGGTACACGTGTGTGCCAAAAGAATAAAGTATTGTTTGAACCACTGCATGTGAGGAACTTCTCTGTGTGCATAATATAACGTGTCTGAAAAATAGCGCACACAGACCAGCTGCAGGCTTCAATATTAGATGTGCTTTATATTATATTAATGCATTTGAATTGTATTTTTCTCAGCGCACAACTTACATCCTATGGCTGTATATTGTATACCTGTAAATGTTACAAATTCATGCATGCATTTCAATTTTGCAAAAAGGCCCATCCTGACAGCAAGCAAATCTTTGAATAAATAAAAAAGTATAGTTTTTTTTTACCCCCACTGTACCAAACCATAACAAAAACTGGGGCACATACTGAACCTTAATTTTTGTGTATATGCAAAATTTGTTCAGCAAAAATGCTAACAAATTGCCAAATGTTAAAAAATTCTAATGTTATAAATTTAAGAGGTGTATTCCAGTCATTTTAATGTGTATTCAAGCATAAATGACATTTTTTAGGTACTTTTTAATAAGTGAATAGATCCAGACAAAAAAAATTATCTTTGACACATTTCCCTATGAGTAATTTTCACATTTTCTTTGCGATCAAGTGTGCATTTTTTTGTACTGTTCATGAAGAATAGCATAAACTATTCATAAAAACGGTTAATCTAACCAGTTTATGAGGCAACAGGCTTGTGTTATCAAACTGCATTTCCCATCATCCTCTACAGCAGCACATGAACGATAAAATAAAAAGATAATGCATAAATTACACACTTAATGCACAACCTTTGCTCTTCATTTGTTGCACCAAATCATAATTACGATTTCTGAAGCCATAAGTAGAAACTTCGCTGAAGGCAGAATTACATACAGCTGGTGACACTTCATATGCTCTACAATCTCTCTTTTGTCCCACATCTTCTTCTCCCTCCCAGTCCTCCTTTATCTCTCTCTCAGCCACCAGCCCTATTATTCTCCATCTGTCATAAACATTCACTATAAATAGATTCTTTTTTTCTAATGTGTCACTAGCTCCTGGTCTCCTCTCAGAACAAACTGCAGCTTTTACAGTGATGACTGAGGGAGGCTAAAAAGAACACTTACAAAAAAAAGTCTAAATTTTTTTTGCCTTGGTCAATTTTGTTCTCACTTGATGAATAGATTGTGGCAGCGATGGATCTATTTCAGAGGAAGCGTCTCCAATTGTTGTCCATTTCGTTCATTTGTCAGACAGCCCTCAGATGCACACTCCACTCTATTGCTTTTTCACAGCTTGATATCCATTCCAGTAAAATGATCAAACAAAATCCCACTATTCACACAAATTCGTAGAACTGCTATTGTGGAACTGCTATTTACTGGTTACATTTAGGCAGATTAGAAGCCTGAAAGTGTCATACTCAAAGAGAAAATATTACCATTGGACCAATGGTAGCAGCCCTATTATTCTCCATCTGTCATAAACATTCACTATAAATAGATTCTTTTTTTCTAATGTGTCACTAGCTCCTGGTCTCCTCTCAGAACAAACTGCAGCTTTTACAGTGATGACTGAGGGAGGCTAAAAAGAACACTTACAAAAAAAAGTCTACATTTTTTTTGCCTTGGTCAATTTTGTTCTCACTTGATGAATAGATTGTGGCAGCGATGGATCTATTTCAGAGGAAGCGTCTCCAATTGTTGTCCATTTCGTTCATTTGTCAGACAGCCCTCAGATGCACACTCCACTCTATTGCTTTTTCACAGCTTGATATCCATTCCAGTAAAATGATAAAACAAAATCCCACTATTCACACAAATTCGTAGAACTGCTATTGTGGAACTGCTATTTACTGGTTACATTTAGGCAGATTAGAAGCCTGAAAGTGTCATACTCAAAGAGAAAATATTACCATTGGACCAATGGTAATCAAACTGTATTTAACTGACGATACACACATTTATCCACTGACCTACAAAATTCAGCGACAGTCAATGGCTGTTAATGACACTGACAAATGGGATATGTCATAAGTTTAACTGACTAATTACATTTATTATTCCCTCTAAAATAATTTAATGTTGTTTTATGTATATATTATGTATATATATATATATATATATATTTGTACAATGGTCTATTTAATATTCATAAGATAGCCATGCATGAAGGTTAAGCACTTTAAATGGGTAATAAGATTTATTGCTCCCTCTAAAATATTTTAATGTTATTTTATGTAAAAAAAAGGGAAAAAAAGAATAACACTTAATTTCCCTCCCAAAATTGTCATTTAAATGATTTTTGGACATTTCTAATTAAAATGTTATCATTTCATTTTCAGATTAGAGAAATCCATATTATTAATTAATCTACTTTAAAGCATAATTTTAAATTATTTGTACAAGTTCCATTTAATATTCATAAGCTAGCCATGCGTGAAGTTCCACGAGTACATCTGTGCAAACCAACCCCAAACTGTCCCCACTAATTATTTAAAACAAAGTTATGCTAATGTACCTGCTTTACAGTGAATTACAGCTGATTATATAGCATTTCATTCTGTGTGTGTCCGCAAGAGGCACATATGTGTGTCATGAAAGATCATCCTCATGGGAGATGTATGGACAGATGAGGGAGGGTTGATGAAAGTGAATGGGAGATGAGACAGGGATTATCAGTGCTGGTTCGGTGTGTGTATCCTGCAGTGAGCCTGACAGATCTGCAGCAGTCACCTCAGGTCTGACATACTGATCAGGACTGCAGACGTCTTTCTCCATCCATACAACCCAAACCTGCAGAGATGCTGCTCCCGGCTGATGATGAGGGAGAGCCTGTTGCTATAGTAACAGGTCATGGTAACTGCTCTAACCTCTGCAGCACCAAACAAAGGTGCTAACGAAATACTCAATGACAGAAAACTACACAGTTTTAACAGTGTTGTAATTCATCTTCAGAACATGACCTGCGTTGTACATGCATATCATTAGAGATTAATCACTACAGATTAGTGTGTTGTATGCAAAATATGATGTTTTGTATATTGGTTTTCAATGCTAGATTAGATTCACGTAGTAAAACCATTTTTTTTCTGATTAGTTTCGCCTTTACTGCTTCATGAAGGAGAAAACTGTAATTCTGCCACCTTCTGGGCATTTATGATTTAGCAACATAAACTGCCCTCACTGAAGTCAGACCGTCCAGCACTGATTGAAAATGAGGGATGCACAGGACCAGGTATCGGCTGATATTAGAGATTTTTTTTTCAGTCACTGTCTTCCAAGCTCTGTGCGCAACTCAAATACTCCGCTCTCACTCTGTTGTCAGTTAATGTGAAGCATGAACTTGCGCCTCGACTTTTTTGTCAATTCAAATGACATCACTATGGTTACAGTGGATAGTTCCTATTGCACAAAAATTGAATACATCCCATTGCACAAAAATCCTATTCACCAAATTTTGGATTTTACTGATGTTATCAAGGACTTTTCAGTATCTAAAGTCATGTCATTTGAATTTATTCGTACATTAGCACAAATTGAAATGTCTATGAATTGACTAATGGCCTAGTAGCATTTTTACTTCGGGTAGGGAGGCCTACTGCAATGCTGTAGCCCAGGGACCTCTGGTTATCTAAAGGCACCCCTGCTTGAGCTGCATGAACTTGTGTGAAAACCTGACCTTTTTTCCACTGTAAGGTTACATATTTGCTTATTTGATTACTGGCCTATAAATCTTAAATATTTCTTCATTATTTCAAGCCATAATTTTGTTTAATTTTTGTCCATAATTTCAGAACTTCTTTTTTTACAAATTTAAATGAAAATGAATACCAGATTTACAAGCAGATACAAGCAAATGACTAAATGTATGCAAGAGCTTCAGAAAGCTGATCGTGATTATTTTACCTGTGTGCTGAAAAGACTCTATCTGCCACCTGGATGCTGATGTCAGACATATCAGCCCTCTGAAACAGAGCCAAAAGATCTGCCCCAAGCCCTGATGCTGGCTCTAAATGCTCTGAACCTGACAAACAAACAAAAATTAAGCAGAATGAGTGACACGGCCACAGCATGTAATGGTGGCTCTTACTTTTCACATCCAGACATTAGCACCAATGCAGCTCCAGTGGGCAGAACATATCAGTAAATAGTAATATGATTTCGGGATCAAATCAGTAATGAAAAGAAAAATATAAACTGTCTCTGGAAAAGGTGTCCTTACCTGGGTCAGAGCTGACCTTAGCGTCAACATCATGGCCGTCTGCAGCAGTGCCATTCACAACTAGCGAGTGGCCGTTGTGTATATTTAAGGCACTATTCTCCTTCACCAGGCACTTGTCTTCTGTGTACACTTTTCTGTTACAGAAAGCGCAACATGTAATATTTTACTAAACACATGTAGCTCAAGTCTTTCACAGACTGGTACAAGACTGATCCATGGATTTATTTTACATTTTTAAAAGAAGAAAAACACCTTTAATTTTAATGCAATTAATAATAGTAATAATCAAGTTGGTGTAGAGAAATATAGGAAATTCCATTATGTACTGTATAAAGTCCTTGAGGGCTGCAGGTTCAATCCCCTGCAGGTGAATGACAGGTGTAGTTGCTTCGGTTCCATGCAGGAGGTGAGGAGCTCGGGCCAGCAGCACCGCCCTGTGGGCCTTCAGCCGAACAGCAGAACCCCCACACAGAGTGACGTCAGTCTCCTGCTCCTCCTGCAGCAGCCTGTTAGAGAACAAGATCTTCATCAAAATAACATAAAACCAAATGCAGCAGTTCCTTTACTGGAATAACATTTAGTCAGCACCCCTTGCTATTTTGCCTCAATCAGCAAAACACTGCTGAGAGATTTTTTAATGCTACTTATTAAGGGTGTATTAGGGGTGAAAATGCAAGTAAAATAGGCAAAAATAATGTAGCCTAGTGGTTCAAAATCTGGGCTTAAAACCAAAATTCTTAATCTAACACTAACAATTTCACTAGAATTGCTGTATAAACAGACATACATTTATATTCTAAGGTTCTATAGTGTTACGGAAGCCTGTTTCCTCCTGAGTTTCAAATATGAAAAAGTCACACTATAAGATATAAAGTTGAAATTATGAAATAATTTTCAATTATGAGAAGTAAGAGATAAAGTCACTCCGTGAGACACAAAGTCACAATTGTAAGATATAAAGCTGCAATTACCTTTTTTATTATTTTTGGTACTAGCCATAAACAGGCTTCTACAGTACTGCAGCATATAAAGTCCAAGAAAGAGGAAAGGAAAACTATTATTAAGTATCACATATACCGGAGGTACTAAATCTCTCCCTTCAACTTCACATCCACATCAACATCACTGTCAGCATCGTTTTGGCATCTTCTGCTGCAGTGCGACTAATCTAGGTGACCCAGAATCCTAAGTTGCCCTAGGCCTTCATGCTGGGTGTTGGTGTGACTGCAGTCCTCTCTCCTCTGATGTAAGCTTAGAGAGATGAAGTGGAGAAGGGAGTTGCACTAAAACTGCTGTTCCATCAGTAGTAATTACAGCACCGAGTGTGATGCCACAAGCTTACAGATGGCAAAAGTCTACAGTGAACTTCAGTTTGGAATGAAAAAGGGTACCTTTCAACAGTTGGGAATCACTGAAAACATGTTTGCTTTCTTCTTTCAAGACAAGTGGTGCATGGAACAGTCTTCTTCACTCAAAAGAACAATAGTATGGGTTGTACCAATATTACAGTTCTGGCCAATACTGATAATTTAGTTGATAATAATTGTATTATTATGGGCAATAACTAATAAATGGCGAATATTACAGTTCAAATACTATTTTGTCAAAATAAATTAAAAATAAAAAACACTGAAAACTAAAATCATTTTAACTGCTAAGTGAATTTAGGCATCACAACAATGTAATGTGCAGTGTGGAAAAAAAAAAATATTCACGATGAGATTACAAATCAACAATGCTTAAATTATTAGTAATAATTTAATTATTAGGGGTTCTAAAATTTAAATTAATTGAGTGTCAGATGACAGCAAAGGTAATATAAATCTAAAAATAGAGGAAATGAGCATGCACAATTTAAAGGGGTCATATGATGTGATTTATATTTTTCCTTTTCTTTAGTGTGGATGCTATACATGCTATTTGTGCATGTATAAGATCTGCAGAGTTACAGATCTCAAAGTCTCCCACAAAAGGATTTATTCTATCTAAAAGAGAAGGCTGATCCAGACCGGGCTAAAACGCCTCATTCAAACACGCCCCCACATCTCTACGTCACGATGTGGAAATATTTGCGTAATGCCGCCCAAATGTTCATGCAAAGAAAGAAGGCATGGTTTCAGGAACCGCAGTAGTGTTGATGCACCCATGTCAGGTATACGCTGTGTGTTTCAGTGTGAAAGCAAAAGCACTTTATTTGGCCTTCCGAAAGCAGATGCAATGAGGAATCATTGGTTAAGATTTATTTACAACAGAACAGCACAACCTAGATGTTCGATTTTGTGCAACGCATTTTATGGACGACAGTTTTGTGAACCTAGGAGAGTAGCCTACAAGGCTGGCTGTGCAAAGGCTATCTCTAAAAAAAAATGGGTCAATTCCGACTTTGCTATGACAATCTGGCGCTTATTCTGAATCAGCTACTGTAAGTATGTTTTCTTAATAGTTTAATTATTTGATATTGACTGTTCAAATGCGGAGTTTTGCGCCGTGTAGAGTATCGAGTCGTGTGTGTGTGTGTGTGTGTGTGTGTGTGTGCCTGAGAGAGAGACAGGGTCACATCACAGTGGAGTCAGCTTTCTTAACCGTGGCTTGTGTACTGCAAATACATACGAGCATCACCACTGTGTCTGTCACACAACTCTGTTCCCCTTTCGGGCTTGAACTGATGGTAAAACTAAGGACATTATTTACCGTCTTTACATTTATGTTGATAGCTGAAGAAGAAGCTCGCGATTATGGTAAGGGGCATTACATTTCCGATGAGTACTTGTAGTGTTCGGCCAATCACAATGCACTGGGTCAGCTGGCCAATCAGAGCAGACTGTGCTTGTCGGAAGGAGGGGCTTTGTAGAAAACAATGCGTTTGAGAGAGGCGGGGCATAGAGGAACTACATCAATGAACAGTATTTGAAAAATGATGTGTTTTTTGAACATTAAAGCATGTCAACATATTCTGTTACACCAAATACACAAAATAATGATCTTTAAAATAGCATCATATGACCCCTTTAATATTCAATAACGAAATCGAAATCCAATCCGATGACGAAAAATATCAACATCAATAGAGAAATAAGTAAATAAATCTAATATCAGATGTGTGGTACTGACATATTCTATTGAATATCTATTTTTCCTTAAATGCTGTCTTTTTTAATGCTACACTGGTGAACAGAATTATTTATTTAAAATAATGTCCTAATAAAAAAATGTCTTAATAAATATTTTTAATAAAAACGTCTCTCTTTTTTAAAATTCCAAACTTTCAATTCGCAGACTGCATGTACACATAAAGCAAAAGCTCACAGTTTGCATATTAGGGAGCGGCATGAGCTGTAAACATTACAGCAGGTTGGCGTGATTTGACTACACTGGTTTATAAGGGTGCATCATATAACAACAATGATATTCCAGGCTCTGAAAACTTCAGACAAGATTTGAAAAAGAATAGCAAAGGTCTTTCATGTTAAAGGTGCTAATTACCGGTTAAGATCTCTTGACAGAGCATTTGCCAATCGCTTCTTCAGCTGATTTCTGCATTTGCGCTCTTTAGCTTGGAACTCCCTGGCAGTCTCAGTGGACGACATGTTATTGCCAAACTGCCGAGCCCATACATCAGCACATTTCTGTGATGATAAACATCTGATGAGAGAAACAGGAAACCACATCTTTACTATATTTATTATACAACAATAAATCATGATGATCACAAATTTACTATTTAATTATGCTTTTGTCAAAAGTGTCCTATTAGTACATTTATAACAAAAACAGTCAGTGTGGTCCATCAGTATGGGCTTTGTTTTAATAGTTCATTTTGTCTTTATTTCGTTTTAGTCCATATAGGACAAAAAAATTATTCCAGTGTGAAATGTACAGCAATATATATCCACTGGGAAGAACTCTATAAAATAAATATAACATATAATATACATAATCTTTTAATTATTTTGTATTTATTTGTACAATTACGTTTTATGTACAAAAGAAATGCTATCAATATTGCTGTCATTATATGTATTATTTTTATTATTATATGTTATTATGGAAATGAAAAATGAGGAGGGTCAGATTATTTTTTATTTTATTATATAAACCAACACCATATTACCCCAAAATCCACTTGAATGTTAATGAAGGTTATGATTAGATCTTAATTCTAGACATGATGTGGAAAAAAACCTTTAACAGATGAAATATAGTTTTAAGAGGTAAACTTATAAGACATTATTTATACTATCTCTCTCTCTCTCTCTAGTATACAATATATTCAATTAAGTAATATTTATATGAAACAATATTTAAAATTCCATCTAAAATGAATTTGAAACAGTGTATTAACCCTTGCCCGGGCTTTTAGAACTGACACACTTCTGCTAAACAGGGTTAAGTTACCCAGTCAGATCTTTGAACACACAAATAAGTTAAACATGGCAATGAGCATGCATTTTAATAATAAAGTAAATGATTTATTATTAAAGGGTAGACTCATCTGGCTTATTTGCTTTTAAGAGACAAATAAAAGTCTTGCGAATGTTATAAAGCTTAGATAAACAAATCTGATCTCCATTCATTCAATGTTCATGTCACTTTAGCATGGTTAGCATTCACACCTTTGAATTACCATATCAGAGAGCAATCAAAACAAGCCTGCTTGAATAAACAAGTCATAAAATAATAATATTTACACAAAATCTCTCCAAATATTCCACACTGTTGTGCTAGATGTTTTAATAAATGGGTGTGAAAGTGCATTGATTGATCCAGAATACTAGCCATTAGCCTTTAAACTGTCATCATTAACCAAAAAGAGATATTTCTATTATTTATACCTATACGTTCATCTACATTTACGTTACTTACAAAAAGAGGAATATTCATATCGCCCTGCAAAGGATAAAACCAGACCACTGAGGCACAAAGACATTTCAAAAGCATCCGTGAGGCTGTCGTGTTGTCAATAACAACTGGATGAGGAGATTTAACGTTACCTCACGCACTGAACACCGCCGCGTCCTCAAAGTTAAACATCCACATCTGCGTGATTCCGATAGCGAAAGTCAATTTTAGCAGTCCACGCGAAACTACAACTAACACAACCTTCACAGTTTACGTGGGGAGGGTTGGCTGGGAGTTGAGAGTATTTCTGCCTCTGTTTTGCTGCCCTCATACGGTGCAAGTGTGAATAGCATGACATGCAAAGTAGGTGAAGGTTGTCAGGATATATTTGTGCCAATTGTAGTTGAACGACACTTTTTAAGAAACAAACTAAATTATAAACTGAGAAATATTAAAAACTCTGAATAAACAAGCAAACAAAGAAATAAATACATGTATGTGAAATTTGGACCTAGTCTTAAAGCAGCACTATGTAACTTTTGGCGCTCTAGCGGTTAATAAACAGAACTGCACACATCCCGCGGAAGAACATTCCAACCGGAGCTACTTCTCTAAGTTTATGTCTAAGGCGATTCACGCAGGTATGTGTTACTCCGCAGCGGTGACGACCCGACCAGGCTACAATAGTCCAAATATAAGTACTTATTATAAGTGTACCGTCCGTAGTGATTCGGAATAAGACAAAAACGCGGTTCGGAAGATGGATTCATGATGTACTCGCTCCTTATATACATTTTGCACATTTTGAACACAGAAAAAGTTACATAGTGCTGCTTTAACAAACATAAAACTCTATGACCTTCTGAATGCCTAGGAATATGACTATGCTTTTCTAGATACATGTTTTCAGTTGTAATGTTTGAATTGTATTTTAATATTCAAAATATGAAATGTTTAAGTGCACATGTTTGTGTGGGTTTATCCTGGCAGCTCTCTTTGCTCTAGAATAACAAGGATTCGAATTTAGAATTTGTTTAAATGTACAAATTTTATATAGCTACTGCTGACATTCACTGTAAAAAGGTTTGTTAACTGCTATTGATGGTTAATATTTGCTTATGTGATACAAAAGTTGGGGAATAGGTTGTAGGCCTACGTATTTGAAATAATCAGGGGCTAAAACGGAAGTGGATTTTAGTCTGTGTTTTACTCACCCTCGAAGCATCCTAGGAGCAGTGTTGGGGCTAACGCATTACAAGTAATGTGAGTTACGTAATCAGATTACTTTTTTCAAGTAACTAGTAAAGTAACTCGTTACTTTTTCATTTACAAGAGAATATCAGAGTTACTTTTTCAAAAAAGTAACGCAAGTTACTTTTTTTTTCCAATTTATTGATTGACAGCTCTCCTGTCCCCATGTTGAGAGAAATCAGATGTTATTGTAGTTCTAAAATAAATATGAATATGCATTAATTCATCTCGCTCACAAAAAACAAAAACACGGATTCAGTATTCCTCAAAATGAATAAAAATAATGCAACTCAGAATATGACGCAAACCTGCAATAATTAATGTTAAACAACACAAATATCCTTTATGTATTTAATCCCATTCTATTAACCAATGTCTTTGCTTCTGACCTTCGATGATCCAGTTCAACCGTACTAATAAGCTAAAATTACTCTAGACAAACATTTGTGTGTCTTTTTTTATTGCTGAAGTGTGTTGAAATTTCTTCTTCTGCATTCTACTGTCAGCCTGAGGCTTATTCATTTCACTTTTGGTGTGAAAAGGCTTTTATATTTGCCAAAAATATAACATTTTTTATGTTTAAAAACAAACAAGCAAGCCCTGTCCAGACTTAAAAAGTAACGCAAAAGTAACGTAACGCATTACTTTCCATAAAAAGTAACTAAGTAACGTAATTGGTTACTTTTTTATGGAGTAATGCAATATTGTAATGCATTACTTTTAAAAGTAACTTTCCCCAACACTGCCTAGGTGTATGACTTTCTTCTTTCAGACGAATCCAGTCGGA
Source organism: Sinocyclocheilus grahami (assembly GCF_001515645.1). Classification (NCBI taxonomy): domain Eukaryota; kingdom Metazoa; phylum Chordata; class Actinopteri; order Cypriniformes; family Cyprinidae; genus Sinocyclocheilus; species Sinocyclocheilus grahami. The sequence goes on along the minus strand of NW_015506113.1, from coordinate 258,722 downwards.
GTTATATTAAAAATTGTCCTTGCTATTTCAAGCTCTATCATTGCACTCAGTGGGTGTTGCAGTTGAACAGTCCACAAGTCGTCAAATAAAGCGCGCGCATTCAGAAATCTTTTTATTGGAATATAAACTGATATGATATAATTTGTATGCCATATTATACTATAATCCTCCACTTTTTAGCAGTGCGGAAAACACTTTTCTGGAAGAGTGGCAGCTTCACAAATAGGAACAAAACTCAGTATACTTAAGCAGAAGATGCAAAAGCAGAGGTAAAGGCAGAGCCTTCTTCTCCCTCAAGCTTCTTTCCCACAGGGAGCACCCAACAACATCAGGACCCCACTGAGAGTACTCATTTGTTCCCCACAGGGAATGCCCAAGCTTGCTTTGTTTCCACATGGCGCACTGGTTCCTGCCCTTTCCCCCCAGGGAGCACCCGTGCCCACCTCCTTTCCACAGGCAGCACCTGTGCCACCTTTTTTTTTCTTTCCACAGGCAGGCATATATATTTAATGTTGCGTTGCCAGGTAAAGCCAAACTGAATTACCGCCGTGTGTAAAATGTAATTACCATGCTCATGGGGAGATATAGTGTTAATACTGTCACGGTGCCCTCTGGCTCCCTCTGCTGTCTATGTGTCACTTAGGCAGTATTTGTGGCACATTTGTCTAAATATTTGTGGCAGATTTGTCCAAAAGGTGTTCGTTTTTTGCGTCAATGCATTGTTAAAGGATCAGCGTGTAATGTACTATTCCCATATAAACTTTAACATCCAATTAAAAAATATTTGTATAGTAAAATTCGCTAATTCACGAGATCAATACATCCT
>NW_015506113.1:212830-257886 GCF_001515645.1 Sinocyclocheilus grahami | reverse complement strand
GGTTACTTTTATGCCACTGATAAAGCTTTTATATGTAGTTTGGGGTAACAAAAGGGTTTTATAGGTTTGACTGAAATAATAATGCAATAACTGACACTTTAAATCAATGTTTCAAGAAACAACAACAAAAAAATTGAACAAAAAACAGATAAAGATAAAAAAGTAGTATATATATATAATTTGGGGGGGGCAATAGGGATTTCGCCTAGGGCGTCAAATTGGCTAGAAACGGCTGTCGCTTATTAGCGACACCCTTTCCTTTATATTCCTCTTCCTTCTAGTCCTTGTTGTGAGTAGCTTGTTTTGTGTTCGAGGTGTTTTGTGTCCTGGCTGTTTCGTTCTGTGGTGTTACACTCAGCTCTGTCTTCCCTGCTCCCAGGACGCATAGAGAGAAGGACTGCCTCACTCAACTCTCAGGTTGTTGGTCTTGGGCGAGCGCTGAGTCTTGGGCAATCTTCTCCGTTGGTCCGCATCACACTGCCGACCGAAGTTGGATTACCCCCAGAGACTGGCTCACGATTTTGGTTTCAGTTTTATTTGTTTTGGTTCCCTTTTGGAGAATAACATTTCTTTGCTTCTAATCCTCTGCCTTTGAATCCTCTGTCCTCCTCGTTTCGTCACAAATACCATGTTTTTGAGAAATTAATACCACATGACATGTTTTAAAGTACCTTGAAGGTACTTTATGGTGTATGGAGATCGTATTCATTTAGTACTATGGTATTTAGTATCATTATATTTTACCATCTGATAGCATCACTTTTTTTTTGTAAGGGTAATGAGCTGACTGCCTTTTTTATTATTAAACAATTTAAGAGGGTTATTATACAGAATTTGCGTTTTATTTTTTTTCTTGTAAACTGCAAGAAGGTTGAAAAAGTGGGTCATTGAAAAATAATTTAATGTGTTTAGTATGGAGTCATGAATGTGGAAGAATAAAAATAAAATCTCACAAATAGTCCACACGCACTTGACAGTTTGATTTATAATAGTAACCAAAAATAATAATATAGAAAAGTTAAAGTACTTTATACGTGACTATACATAGAGACTGGGCTTGAATTTGATTAAACGGAGAATGCTTGGCTGCTAACTTGGTGTTGCAACTTGAGTAGTGTTTATTGCATTACCCTTAATGACTTGGATTGAAACAATGAGGGTTTTGTTGGGTAAACCAATAACACTTTATAAGATCCCATTAATTAACTTTAGCTAATGCATTTACTAACATTAACCAATAATGAGAAATGCATTTGTTACAGTATTTTTAATCTTTGTTAATGTTAATAAAAATACAACTGTTCATTAATGATGGCATAAGTCCATTAAATATAAATATTAACAGACCCAAATATGATTTTGATAATATATTAGTAAATGCTGAAAATAAAATGAGCGAATATCTCTTTGGATTTGAGACTTTAGTCTTTGCAAATTTACAGATCTTCTTTATGCACCAAGAGCTTGTAACACTCCAAAGAGAAAGGAAAAAATGAAATCGCATCATATGACCCCTTTAATACATTCTTTAGAAGTATTTTTCATTGTTAGTTCATGTTAACTTGTGTAGTTAACTGATTTTTAACAAAAATAACTTTATTTTAATGTGTTACCAGTAAACAAATTACAGGATGAGTATGAAAGTTTTTTTTCAAACATTAAATTTCATTCACATGAATTTAATGTTTTATGAAAATATTTATAATTAAATATTGAATAAATATTAAAATATTTAACCTCATTCCAATGTTAGGAATTCAATTATTAAAGATCTGATTTGTCGTTGTGTTTTCTGACTTGTTTTAATGTTTTCTGAATTGTTGTTGTGCTTTCTGGATTGTTATTTCGTTTTTTAGACTTTTTGCGTTTGTAATTTGTTATTTTGTTTTCAGAATTGTGATTTGTTTTGCACTTCTCGGTCACCGTAGTTTGGCTTAGTGTTATGTTAGAATCATTATTATACTCTCATACCTTTTGTTCTTTAATATTTTGAATTGTTTTTAGCTTTATTTTTTGTTTTTCATTTAAATGTTAAGTTTTGAAATTGTTGTATGCATTTGTCATTTTTATTTAATCTCTTTATTTTTAAAATGTGTATAGGTTGTATTTATAAAGTTTTAGCTATTAGTTTTGGATCTGTTTTTAGTTGTTTTAATACTACAATTGATTGCTTCTGTTATCCTCATTTGTAAGTCGCTTTGGATAAAAGCTTTCTGATAAATGACTAAATAAATAAAAATAAAAAAGTCAGCAAAATAAATAACACTGTTCTAGTGGTTTTTGGATATTTTAATAAAAAAATCTTACATATTGTGCCTTTAAAATGTTCCACATATCTTAAAATTCGCAAGCACCTTATTAATAAACACATTATCAATAACTATTGTTATTTTAAAAAAATGTTTTAACTTTATACTAACGTTGCAGAACCTTCTTGTATATGAACAGAGAGAGAGCAACAGTTACAGAGTAACAGAGAGAGCAAATTATGAGTTCAAGTCAATGAGTTTCCGCTTATTATTTATTTGCTTATAAAATCAAAATGGTACAGAGCTGGTTCCAATGTCTTAGATGCAGTGTTTAGGAAGAGATACAAAAAAAGTGTACAATATTGAAACATCACTTTGTTTTATTATACAGGAAGATCAAAATAATGACATTCTCAAATGTTAAGCCAAGTATTGTCAAAGATACAAAAAAAGAATATCTTCCACTAAGACAACACAACCTAATAGATATGTGGAGGGGTTTAGGACTCCATAAGACAGTGATACAGAGAGCGCAGAGAGTAGCAAATCTGATGATACAAACGGCTGACAACCCCACAGCTCGGTCTCAAAAAGACATGGCACATCTTTTATGCTGCAAAATGGTATGTCGAAAGGCACCACACAATACAACTCACTCACAGATATTTTGCAACACTTTTAAACACCGTCACCAAGAAACCTTAAGGCGAATGTCATGTGCAAACTTGAGAAAAATAGATTAAACACATTACTCTCTATGCAACCCTTCCAATTAAAATGTGCTTTTGTTCTTTTTCCGCTTCACTGAAGTCTGATTTGTTTCTATATCTTAGATTATCAAATTTAAAACAATGATTGCATTAATCATTACATTGGTTTGTTTTCACAGGCATTTCTCTGGTCCCCTCTTCAGGCAAGCTCAGAGGGAGAAGGACCCCATTATAAGTTCCTGTAGTTTTTCCTGCCTTCTCCCTCCTTAATGAAAGTCCATATGAGTGTATTGACGATGTCGGGCTGGTCTTGTTGTAGCCAGTGACTGGCTCCAGAGATGATGTTGAGGCGGAAATGGTTTCTGATGTACAGACGGCAGGCTTCGGCCATGTCCTGCTCCAGGAAGGCATCTCTCTCTCCCCACAGCAGCAATACAGGCGACTTCACCTCACTCTGACTCAACGGGAGGACACTGCAGAATACAAATAATACAAAAATTAGGGCTGTCAAATGATTCCGAATTTCAAATGTCAAATTAATTGCACTATATGCTGATGAATTCATCTAATTATTTCCAAATAATCCCACACAGTGTTTGCTGAGAAAATCTTGCAGATGAAGAAAATATTTTATTGTTGTAGACAAATAAATCATTGAGTAGGCATTACAAAAAATTGCTTTAGGAACCAATAGGTGTTTATTTTCATTGCAATGAACATTTTACATTCAGTGACATTATACATTGGCCATTCTGCAACACTGAAAACACCGGATCATGAGACTGCTATCATGAGAACACACTGCCGCACTTCACTTTGAGTCATGCAGACTATATATTTATGTAATTAAGTTGCTGTCATTGTGATAAGATAAACTGGTGAATAACACCATTTAAAATACTAACCAACTGTAATTTTTACTGGCATTAACACTTGGCGAGTGTTATTTTTGGAGCCTGATTAAGATGTTTAAGGCCATTTCATGATTCATGCTGGTTGGAAAATCCGTATATATACGGAATATTCACATCCCTCACTATGAAAAGAAAAAAAAAAGCTTTTATTAACTGTCCCCGAAAATGACAGAGTAAAAATGTCTGACAATTACTAAAATCATTATTGGTCTGTACCTGCTGGAAAATATTACTTTTGCTATTTAAACACTGTAAAAGTGCCACTTCAAGAACAGTCTACAGCTGGGGTTTGCACATTTGTTGATGCCAAATACATACAAATATAAAGATCCCCTTGCAAGAGAGCCCCTTCCTAAAATATAAAGGCAGCTATATACAGTATATACAGTGGGGCAAAAAAGTATTTAGTCAGCCACCAATTGTGCAAGTTCTCCCACTTAAAAAGATGAGAGAGGCCTGTAATTTTCATCATAGGTATACCTCAACTATGAGAGACAAAATGAGAAAAAAAATCCAGAAAATCACATTGTAGGATTTTTAAAGAATTAATTGGTAAATGCCTCGGTAAAATAAGTATTTGGTCACCTACAAACAAGCAAGATTTCTGGCCCTCACAGACCTGTAACTTCTTCTTTAAGAGGTGTAGGATATCAGACCGAATCAGACAATCTACCTCTGTCATTGCCACCAAAGGGTATATAACAAAGTATTGAGATGAAATTTTGTTATTGACCAAATACTTATTTTCCACCATAATTTGCAAATAAATTCTTTAAAAATCCTACAATGTGATTTTCTGGATTTTTTTTCCTCATTTTGTCTCTCATAGTTGAGGTATACCTATGATGAAAATTACAGGCCTCTCTCATCTTTTTAAGTGGGTGAACTTGCACAATTGGTGGCTGACTAAATACTTTTTTTCCCCACTGTATATATATATATATATAACCCCATTTATACTGTGTGAAAAAGTTTGATATGCACAATTAAATTTGTTTTTTCATTATTATTTCACTGAAACAAAAGCAACATATTATCTGGAAAATACTGACTTTACACTATAGGTTTACCTTTTTTTTCTACCCACTTTTAGATGATGCACAGTAATCCTTTCAAACATTTCCAATTCAGATAATTTTTTGTAGGCTGTTTCTCATAATAAATATCATTTCACACCGACAGTCCTAAAAGTACATTTTCTCTATAATGTGTGTAATATGGAGATACTAATTTGTTAAACAGACGTTAGGACGTGTTGAAAGGTTCCTCTCCTCAGTTCTGATATGGACTTATGTGTTCCTAGTTTCTGTAGAAACTGTTATGTCAGCGCCCTCCTACACATACCCACCTACACACACACACACAGTCAGCGCAGCTCTGCCCTGAGACATAATCAAAGTGTGCTTCAGGAGCAGATGGAGGGCTCAGTCATGCATGCACGTCTCACATGCTCCTAACACATGCACTCAGCAAGCAAATTAAAGCAGAGTATTTACACCAGGGTGTCCACAAAAGTACACGATTGTTTAGTACTCTCAGAGACACCCAGCATTTGATTTGATGCTCACTGTGTAATACCATTACAGTATAGGCAGTGAGTTAATGGCTGTTCATGCACAGCTCAGAGAGCATGAAATCAGTCTCTCTCCATCTTGACAGGAACACATGCACTTATGAAATTAGTTCTCATTCTGTTGATGTCTATGATGTTATACATTTCTTTGATGTTATGTATGTTATTTTGAAATAAATATATACATTTTTCTTTATAAACAATAAAACAAATCTGTTATAAGCATTACTTCTACAATAGCTGAAGTAAAAAACATCAGCTCCTTAAAAAGTTGCTTAAAGGGGTCCTATTATGCTTTTTCACTTTTTCAACTTTAGTTAGTCTGCAATGTTGCTGTTTGAGCATAAAAAAGATCTGCAAAGTTACAAAGCTCAAAGTCCACTTCAAAAGGAGATATTTCATTTAACAGAAATCACTTTTTAAAAACTACAACGAACGACTCGGGATTTGTGATATCACAAAGATCGACGAATGGGACGAGACCTGGTTGAGCTGCACTAGAGAAGGCAACGAGTGTTATCACTATGTCGGAGACACGCTAGCTTTCCCAAGGCAGACGAATTTAGAGTAGTTACAATCATCCGGGTTTAAATCGCGCTCGAATTGATTTGATTTTGACGCAATATTTACACTGAAGCTCGCAGGCGGCTATGGGGTAAGGGGCATGACATTTCCCGACCAGGCGCCGAGTGCTGCCAATCACAACACACACTGGCCCAGCTAACCAATCACAGCACATTTCGTATTTCAGAAGGCGGGCCTTCATTTGATACAGGAACTATTCGAGCCATTCATGCCAGACTGAGGAGAGAGGTGTTGTAATAATGCAAAATATGTGAAAATAATGTGCTTTTCGAACAACCTAGTATGAGAGCCTGTTCTAGTACACCCCCAAAACAAAATCAAGACTTTGTAAAAGAGCATAACAGGACCCCTTTAATATATAACATTAAATAAACATAAATATCCACTTAAGACACTAGATGGCGATATTTTCTGTAAAAGTGGCTAAGCAGTATCAAAAATACACAACTGTAATCAGATTTTAAATAAAACACACAAGTACCTGAAGACATTTCTGAAGTAGTTGAGGGCCCCAGTGAGGGCCCCTGGCTGTGAGAGAGCATGCAGGTATGCTTCGAGGTCTTCTGTGGTGAGCCAGCGGCCCTTACAACTGATGCCTGTGCTGCGGCTAGTGAATAGACTCTTCAGCGCCTGTAAATCCACATTAGCAAGCAATGAGAAAGCAGAATGAGTTCGAAGAAATTGTTAGGTGTCTTTAACAACTATTTAATTATGCCTAAATAAAATCAATTTATTGTTAGGTACAATATACCACGTAATCAATATTTAACTGAAGATTACAGATGTAATTACATGCAGGTATTTTTCAAATGTGAAACATGTACACAAGTGCATTGTATCAAATGATGAATTTAATATAAAGTGGGTTCCATTATTCAATCGGGTTCCATCAAAATAGAACTAAAAAGAAAAACATCAATTTTATAGATGCAATGCAAAATAATTTTATTTTTTACCCGTTTCATGTTTTGTTCTTGATTTAAATTATACTAGAGACAACTTCACACTGAATTATTTAAATAGGCTGTATTTCAACAATAGCGCTTACTATAGGCTGGGCAAAATTACAATGCATAATATGCATAACATAATCAACCACTAAAGCTAGTGTCTATCCAGAGCTGATTCATAATGACTAAGCTATGTGTGCTAAAGACAGATGGATAAGCTTGGCCTACTGATTCACTCTGTATTCGTAATTCTTACACAAACAAAGTCAGATGCTGGACCCAAAAGCCGGTCAGTTATGCAAAATGATGGGTAATTAAATGTTATCAATCCACGCTCTATTAATTTAGTATTTCACACTTTATACAAACGTACATTCATGTCAATAATTCATTACATACATTGGCGGTAAGATTTCTCTTAAGCCCACCAAGGCTGCAATTATCTGATCAAAAATACAGTAAAAGCAGTAATATTGTAAAATATTATTACACTTTAAAAGAACTCTTTTCTTTTTAAATATATTTTAAAATGCAATTTATTCCTGTGATGACAAAGCTGAATTTTCAGCAGCAATTACTCTGATTTTCAGAAATCATTCTAATATGCTGGTTTGGCACTCAAGAAACATTTCTTAGTATTATCACGAGTACTGCTTAATATTTTTGTGGAAACCGAGATGTATATTATTTTTAGGACTGTTTGATGAATAGGAATTTCAGAAGAACAGAATTAATTTTTTATGTATTTTTTGTAACAATGTAAAAGCCTTTACTGTCACTTTTGATCAATGTATTGCATACTGAATAAAAATATTCAACTTTAAACTCACCTTGAAGTCATTGATGGAGAGCATTAGCTCTGGGAAATATGGCAACTGGAAAAAAAAGTAGTAACTTGACTTGAGCATCTGACTGGGGTGATGAAGGGCATAATCTGGACAGAGAAGAGAAAAAATAAAAAATGTAAAATCTTAAGCAAAGGAAACTTAACCCACCTTTGTACAGTGTGGCCTTAAAACCCATTTTCTTCACTTGTAAGCACGACTCACATATCAATAGTCCATAAAAATGTTAATAAAGAAGTTTTTTTGGTCGCATTACTGTACATCCTGGCAGTCGTTTTAAAATCCTTTCAAATCTGGCATGGTGCTCTGTGTGGAGGACACATTTTTGCTCTGGAGAACTGCCCTCAGAAAAGCTCATTTTATTGATTTTTCAGACATCAAAAGCATGATTCACTTTTGTTAGTGGATAAACCTAACTGTAAAACATTTATAGTCTTATAAATTATCTGCATGTTAATAAATGTGTTTGTTGCCTCTAAGAAAATGTGCACTGGAACACATGGAATGGACATGGATGCAATGAATATAGAGAATATTTACTTTTTAAGTATTACTATACATTTTTTATTAGAAAAAAACAGCTAGGAGACAGTTTATTCCATTCTATCATGTTGCAGTTCGTTTTATTATCAGTCTTTGATTAATTTTTTTTCACAGTGTTGTCTCTAGGCAACATACCTTTTTTATTTCGGTAATGAGATCCATGTTATGTGAGAAAATGGAATCAAATCATGCGTCATAGCTTGTGCAATAGAGGGTTAAACCTGAAGACACCCCATTAAGCAGAGATGAATTTCAAAAGAACAAGAAAAGCAAAAGGTGTAGTTGTGTCACTCTCAGCAGGTACTGAGTGTTATTATAAGCGGGTCCCGTATCTCTGCCAGAAAGCCTGCCTGTAATTACCTCCTCCTCCAGGCTGAAGTGTGCGAGATGGAGGGCAAAGCCCCATGATTCCCTGGGCCTAACCACAATATTTCATGATGAATGATGCAGATCATACTAATGAGCCCTAAAACCAATACAGAGCCTCTGGGGCAGGCATGATAGAACAGGAAGTCTGTTTGTCAGATGTATAGGGCACTTACCAGTGAACACACAGGGGTGAGGGCTGTTTAGCACTATGAGTTTTGTCACCATTTCAGGGTAGTGAATTGCACAGAGCCATGCGATGATGCCACCCCAGTCATGCCCCACGAGAAAACATCTGTTGTATCCTGAGGAGAGGATCAGAAGGAGGAAGCTGACATTGTTTGTGTGTGTTGGGTCGTTGTGAATTTATGCCTTATAATTAATAGGGAAAGTGAGAGACAAGACAGGAAAGTACAGCAGAAACAGGGGGGATAGGTTTAGAAAATGACACAAGCCAAACTCAAACGTATATTTCCCAAATGAGCACCATAGCACAATGTCTCTAACCACGGTCACAGTTCCAACTTGAATTAAAATGTTGACCTTTAATTTGAAAGCCCTACACATGACATGCCAAAAATAGGAATTTGTTCCCACTTATCAATCCGTGGCCACATTTTTCATGTGCAGAGCTCCAGAATTTTTCAATTTAAATGTCAACATTTTAATTTACATTCAGTTTTAAGATGGAACTGGGGCCTTGGTAAGACACTATGGGGCTCATTTGCACAATACGAGATTGAGTTTGGCTTGCATCATTTCCGATCCTATTAATAATTTATAAATTCATTCTTAATTCGTGACCACTGTCACTGTCAATTCTTGTTTTTCCCCCTGCATGTCATGTGCAGGGCTCCATACAAAATAAATAAAATAATATAAAATATGGCACAGAAAGTCAATTAAGTAAACTTCGAAATCGGATCTGTTTCTGTGTATTCCCAAATATGAATTTCATTCAACAACAGATAACAGAAAACAATGATATTATGTTGAGCCTTGTGTTTTACTGCACAATTACTGCTGTTTACACTATGGTTCGTGTGTAAGTCTTCTTCTTCTGCAATAAAATCATGCTGCAGTTCATTTAGTGTCATATCAAGGACTGACTCCGGAAGAATGACACCATTGCTGTGAGCCAGGGTGGAGGTTTCCACCGTCTGCAATAGAGTGATTCCAATGTCAAGGAATCATCATGAATCCTAATAACGTGTCATTGACGGCCTGTCACAATACACCGCCGGCCGCTTACACACATGCCACTCTGTGCAAGCAGACGGATGAGTTTAACTATGACATGAGATAGTGTTCATCTACACTTGTCCTTGAGTCGCATTGTAGCGTAGTGATTTGAAATCTAGAGGCAGACAATTAGACTTCATTTTAAGCAGCCTAAACTGACAATGCAAATCTAAAAAGCCAAGGGCATCTGTGAACAAGTCACCTTCACATTACAGACTATTGGGAAGAGTGCTACATTAGCATTCACCACTACAACAGGCTTATCAAAACCTCTAGACAGGCTGGAATGTGAAATGGAAATAGGCCTGAGATAATGGAGGCAGTCTGTTCTTACCCAGATACTCCACAATGTCCTTGATGTCAGTGACAAGGTAGTCCAGTCGGTAGCTCTCAGTGGAGGAGGGCAGGTCAGACTCCCCGTAGCCTCGCATATCCACCGCAACAACACGGAACTCGCTCTTAAATTCCCTCAGCTGGTGACGCCAGGAGAACCTGGCAAAAGGGTGGATCTTTGATAAATATTTAGTATGAATTCTACAGGTTACACATGAGTACATTTTTGTTAAATTTAGATCAACTCTCTCTGTTCTACATTGTTTATTTTCTTTTATTCCTAAGAATATGAATTAATAATGAATGAATGAATGAATTAATCACAATTATTTTATTAAACTGACAGTAGTTTCATATTTCTTTTCAGTTTTATACACTACCATTCAAAAGTTTGGGGTCAGTAAGATTTTTTTTTATTCAGCAAGGAAGCACTAAATTGAGCAAAAGTGACAGTAAAGACATTTATCATTTTACAAAACAATTCGAATTCGAATAAATGCTGTTCTTTTGAACTTCCTATTCATTAACGAATCCTAAAACATGCATCAAGGTCAAGAACTTAATATTCTTCAAATTTAAAATAATATTACAAATATACATTTTTTCCCATAAAATAAATATAAACATAGCTACATTTATATTTTAGGGGGTCCTGCAAGTTATGCACCAAAAGACCTTGTGGAAGGTGAGAATTCATTGGACTGACCAAATTTAGATATGGGAATGGATGATTTCTGCATTGAAATATATTTTGGCAAAAATCTGAAGGACTGGTTAGCGTTTTAAATGAAAAGGCAAAACCCATTTTATGGATCGAAAGTACCCTGAAACTAGTTTTACATGTAAACTTCTGTCGAATTGCCACATGTGGTAGCGCTCACTAACTCGTGATTGTGTCTTTAAAGAATGAGAAGAAAGAGGGAGAGGGAGAAAGTTGAGGAAAAGTAGAAGAAGGAAGCCTATATGATTCTGATGAGTCAGTGCAGCAGAGGCTCTCAGAACCCAAAACCAATATGTTAGAATATAGATGAGCGTTAATTTAGCACGCACACACACACACACACAAAGGTTTGTTTTTGTGAATTGTGGGACATTCCATAGGTGTAATGGTTTTTATTCTGTACAAACTGTATGTGCTATTGCCCTACACCAACCCTACACCTAAACCTACCCCTTACAGGAAACTTTGTGCATTTTTACTTTCTCAAAAAAACTCACTCTGTATGATTTATAAGCGTTTTGAAAAATGGGGACATGGGGTAATGTCCTCATAAGTCACCTTCTCCTATGTCATACCCATGTCATTATACAAATTTGTGTCCTCATATGTCACAAAAACGCACGCACACACACACACACACACCCTATTATAACCTTCACATTTATCTATTGCTCAGCAGCGAGGGAAATCTTTGACTTGCACTTTTTGAATGCACCAAACTAAAGTGGAGCAGAAGTCAGAAGAAAAGGGCGTCCTCCAGGTCTCCTCTACGCGTCCAAGAGTTCATCACTGATTCTGGAGCAGTAGATTGGCCAGTGAAGCAGAAAGGAGCCATGCCACAATAATTAGGCACAGTCCTGTCCTGATCGCAGTTCTGCAGTCTGGCAGCTCACTAAAATGACAGCTTCATGGTCCCAAGACACTCCGAATGTCACGACACTCCATATCACATTTCAGGACAGTACAATACATAATACCGCCCGTTTTACATTTCATAATAATAATTTGAGAAAGGTTTGAGTGTCAAATATTATCTATGGCTCCATGTGTATAATGTGGACTGATTCCACAACAACATATTTCCGATCTGTACCTGGCAGCATCCCAGTAGAGAAGTGTTTCCCTTGTGTGTGTGAGTCTCACCAAAACTCAGGAAATCCATGCAGAAACAGCATAAGTGGCTTTCCTCGTTCCCCGGCGGCAACATAGTGAAATCTGAGTCCAGACTCCTAAAAGCCATACAGAGACCAGAGGCAGTTATTCTTCACCATAAATGGAGGATATGATAAAAAGCAGTCTGGTCTCTTTAATCACACGGGCCTGTCCATCCTGATGTAAAATCTATTCTCATACCACTCTCTGCTTGATAGAGCTATAAAATGCATCAGAGAGAGAGAGTCGTGTCCACAGGCTTCAGCTAATATTAAAGCAATATCTTCAAATGACATTTATGGGAAAATTCATACCCTGTTAAATGACAGCCTGCATCAAATTGCATGTGATAGTATCCTCGGGTTGTCTGGCTATTTCAAGAACATTGTTTGCAATGCAAAATTTTCCTTTTGAAAACAGACAAGTTGTGGGTACAGAAAACATCTCATCTCAAAAAATAACTGATAAAATATGAATAATTTTTTTAACTCGGCATTAAAAAAAAAAGGTTTCTCCCTTGAAAATAACATTTCCTCAATGTCACTTGCTATTTTACGTTCAGATAGAGATCATAGTTGATACCAGAGTTTTTATACCAAATCCCTCAATCCCAGCAGTTGCCCTCTCTTACAATATTTTACTTTAGAAATGTTTGTATACCCCACGTTACGGAAGGGTTACACACTCGGGAACAAAACTTAAAGTGGTTGTTTTCAAATGTAAGACTTCAAAGGATGCTACTTTTTTAGAAAAAGTGCAGATTCAGAGTACCTAATGTTTGAACGTTATGTTCAAAGCTCTGAAGGTATATACACATAGCAGCTATCCTGAGACTGCCTAAGGAACTGTTTTCAGCACCTCTTGAGTGGACAGCGAAGTCCAGGCAATGCCTATGATTTTGCTGGACACTGATCACTCTGCTGTCTGCTGCAGAACATTGCTCAATTGATGTTCAGTGATGGAAACAAACACATGGGAAAGAAAGGAATAAACCTCTTTAAAGGAATAGTTCCCTTAAGAAAAAACATAGTTCACCCAAACATGAAAATTCTATTATCATACCCTCATGTTGTTTCAAACCTGTATGGCTTTCTTTTTTCAGTAGAACAATAAAGAACATATTTTAAAGAATGCTGGTAACCAAACAGTGTTAGTTACAGTTGACTTCCATTTCTTAAAAAACAAAAAAACACCTACAGACATTTCCTTTAGGGCTTTCCTGTAGTTTAAACAGTAGAGCATGGCGCTACCAAGGTCTTGGGTTCAATTCCCAGGGGAAGCAAGAACTGGTGAAACGTAAAATGTGTACCTGGAATGCAATGCAAATTCCTTTGGATAAAAACATCAGCCAAAAGCATAAATGTAAATGTAAATCTTTTAGATTCCAAAGAAGATAGTCAGTCATACAGGTTTGGAAGAACATGAGGATGAGATGAGTACATTTCATTAATGGGCGAACTATCCATTTACTGTTTCTATTAGACACCAGTGAAGGAGAATAAATTGAGACTTTTGCTTGATCTTCTGCTTCTAGTGAAACACCTAGTGATTTAATGCATCTTCTCAACAATATCTCAAATTGTGCCCAGGTATGGTAAGATATCAAAACAGAAATGTAATCTCAATCAATACACTAATATTTGTACTTCTGTACTCTTACTGTACGTCAACAATCGACTCATTCGTTTCTCCTAAGGAGTCAAAGAGAAACATCTAAGACAAAGTTAATATTTCAAAGAAAAATGAAAAGAAAAGAAAAAAACACCACCGAAGGGCAAAGTTATATTTATGTATACATGCTTTCATATACTGTCAACCATCCATCCAACTCATACCGATCGATCTCTTACCTTGATTCTAACATAACAGTGGGTTCCCAAGGACGTGTCATTCAGGCACGCAGGGGGTGTCTCACGAACCGTCCACTGAAAGGTTGTTGACGGTCGTAGGATGATATTCCAGCCAAGTTTGAGCAGCGCTACGCCCGTGCATAGCGCGCAGTATCCATAGACGAGAGACCAGTATCCCATAACTCTGATCTTCAGCGTCAGTCCGACTGTCAACAACAGCAAGTTATGAAGCAGTCTCGCCATCTTTACATTACTGCGGAAATCCGCTTGTTGAACACGGCTTTTATTGATTTGTTTACTCAACTGCCTGCGTCTCTAAATCGACGCGCATCTTATAGCCCCGTCGCACCGTCACGAGCGCATCCTGACCGGGGAGGATCCCTGTGTAGACGGTACGGAGTCACGCTTACGTATGACAGAAGAGATGCTCAGTCCCAAAGGTGTTCGCACCTCGGACTGAACCATTACACCTCATCTACACTGACAAAACTAGAAGGCTCCCATTATAGTCAATACAGCTGCCTGGGCCCAGATCGCAGTGGAGCGCGAGCTCACAGACTGTCCACGCGCATTGTTCTGGACTCTCGCGAACGCTGCCGGTAAGAATGAGCAGAAGCTGCGCGGGAGAGATCGGGGTTTTGTCTCGCTCGCAGTGTAGATGAGGTGCAGATGTCTTCCGATATTTGACCTTGGATACAACCAGGGGCGTCATGCACTCGTGATTTTTGAGGGGGCAAGTGGGGCGGGGGAATAGCACTGTATAGCCTAACTGATATAGGATTATGCTTTATTTAGAAGAGATGCTCAGTCCCAAAGGTGTTCGCACCTCGGACTGAACCATTACACCTCATCTACACTGACAAAACTAGAAGGCTCCCATTATAGTCAATACAGCTGCCTGGGCCCAGATCGCAGTGGAGCGCGAGCTCACAGACTGTCCACGCGCATTGTTCTGGACTCTCGCGAACGCTGCCGGTAAGAATGAGCAGAAGCTGCGCGGGAGAGATCGGGGTTTTGTCTCGCTCGCAGTGTAGATGAGGTGCAGATGTCTTCTATATTTGACCTTGGATACAACCAGGGGCGTCATGCACTCATGATTTTTGAGGGGGCAAGTGGGGCGGGGGAATAGCACTGTATAGCCTAACTGATATAGGATTATGCTTTATTATTTCCACCCTTTTTATTCGAAATATTTCCAAACGTGTTAACTATATTAGGAAACATCTCGATTCTCAAATATGTGTAGCCTAAGTAAACCACCTTTATAGATTGTTATTTGATCAATAAATGGTGATGAATAGTGTAATCTATTAACTACACCAGTAGTATAAGTACCAGATATGGGTGTTATGCCATACCATATGTTTTTAATACGACTGACTTTGCATTTAATGTGAATTTAATAACAATATTGTACGCTACTAATTATAACACTTTCATTTTACAGAGAGTAAAGAACATTTACATGATCAAATAACATTTTCATTCAGTCTAGCCAGAGTTCAGGCACTCTCAAAAACTCCCATTATGATCACTGAAGCCGTTTACACGGTTAAATCAATATATTACTTACTTTCGTACGCACATCTGCACTTTGTTGTTTCTGATGGGAGCGTTTGCCAGATAATTCAGTCAGCGAGCAAGTGAACAAAACACCGCGTTTCAGCGATGACTCACCTGAACGCCTCTGATTGGTCATTGCATTCATAAGCTCAACAGAATCGTGTGTGATTGGTTATAATGCAGCGTTGTTCAAACGCGTCTGGAACGCAGATTTGAATTTAGCAGCTGATGCTGATGCTGTGCCGCACTGAACGATATAATCACACCGGTGTGATTGTGTCAAATATAAAAATATATAATTCGGCTATTTTTTGTCTTTTGGAAGCTGCATTCAAAATCCACTTGGCTCAGAAATCTGGGGGGGCACGTGCCCCCTCACTTTGAATGGGCATGACTCCTCTCGATACAACAATAAAATATACTGTGCCTCGTGGTGCATTAAAATAATGATTTCCCGAGACCAGTGAGACCAAGCACAAAACATCACAGAATGGATGGATGCGAACAGAATATCCTACTTGAAAACTAAAATGATTTCCATTTAATCTCATCCATATACAATACCGTTCAGAAGGTTGGGTCGGCAAGATTTTTAATAAAGTCTCTTACCAAGGCTGCATTTATTTGATTAAAATATAGTAAAAACAGTAATCGCTTATTGTGAAATATTTCACAATTTGAAATAACTCTTCTCTGTTTTAATACATTATGAAACGTAATTTATTTCTGTGATGGCAAAGCTAAATTTTCAGGATCATTACTCCAGTCTTCAGTGTCACATGATTCTTCAGAAACTATAATATGCTAATTTGGTGCTCAGAAATATTGCATATAAAATTTTGAAAACAGAAAATCGTGATAAAAGGTCAGAAGAACAGCACGGAGTTGAAACAGAAATGTTTTGTAACATGAATTAAAGTAATGCTTTCAATGTCATTTTCGAACAATTTAATGAGCTAAATATATATATAAACCGTAGTGTATGATGAGAATGTCAATATATACTGTATCAAAAATATAAATGTTCTACTTAACTTTAAGTGACCACAATGCACAAACTTTAATGAAAATACTTTTTTATTGATTTAACTTTTAGAATGTGATTTCTTTGAAATAATATATTATTCCCCTCAATAGCATGTGACACCTCAGCATGGTGGTGTAATGAATAAAGTGCTTGTGATGAAAACTGCCACAACCATTATAGTCAGAAACGATTTTGAACATATCTTCAGTGCAGTACATTCCACCTGATCACACCTTGGAATCAACACGGCTCTGGAGAACACGCTGACTTTAGGCACAGAGAACTGCCTATCATCTCCGAGAGAAACTTTATGGCACTGCACTTCCAAATGGATACAAATAGAAGCACAGGAAGTGCAAAAACTCCTCTAAATAAGTCTGATTCTTTGTAGGCGTACACCTGGGGGAAAAAAAAATAGGCTGTCCCTATAACAAAATGCTAAATATTTATACACGCATGCTTACAATACATTTCTGACACTACAGAAATATATATATATATATATATATATATAAAAAGATAGAACTTAAACAGGACAGGTTTAACGCAGCCAGCATATTTTCTGTTTAAATTGCTGCTTTACGTCAAATACATGAATTACCAGCTAGTAGGATAAACAGGGACAGGGCCCTGCACAGGAATATCCTTTACAGTTCTCACAACAGCTAGTGCAAGAAGACCAGCTATGCAATATTCATACAGCAGAAGTGTCGATGGAATGTGTCAAAGAATCAGATAGCAATAATAATCAAGAGAAGTAAACATTCTTCAGTATAAAAAAAACAAAAAAAAACTAACCATGTTAAAGAACACAAAAACTGTTGTGAAACCACAGACATGTTTCTCTTTCCAAACTACCTCAGACAATCGGCAGCATTTCAGTTCAGGCATTTCTGTATCCAAGCTTCAAACGGATCCAAATAACGAAAACTCAAGAATATACACTCAACACTATTAATGGAGCAAATATTGGTCTTACAACATCATACACGACCGTCAGTCCTTGACGGTTTTCTTATTTGTACAAGAGCTAATTTAGTACAAATGTAAAGTGATGCAGCTGTATTGCAGTATTTTTGCCCGTCAAAAGACTAAAGACCCGTTTCAGTCGCCAGGACTCATGGAGCAAGTCTGGGAAGGGAAAAGACGGCCTACACTGTTCACCGAACAGTAGCGCAATACACAAGCACATTTTTTTTTATTTGTTTATATATCAATCCAAGTTCTTCTCAAAGGTTGCCATTATGTCACTCTGCATGGTCATGTCAATGACTCCAGACATCTAAGAGAAACAACATTAAAAAGAAAACATAAAAGCATTACCATTATTATCATTAACAATAACAAAAAAACAGTAATGTTTATTGTGGTTATTAATAATAAAACCAAAATGTATATTATTATAATTAATTATAAATAATTGATTTGTTAATAATGATTTTAGTTATTTTACTTTTATTTATATAACAATATTTATAAAACAAAAACAACAATAATAAAGTTTGTGGTTAATCATAATTATAATCAACCAACACAACTTAATTACATGGTAAGAACAGTAACAGTAACAATGTTTACTGTGGTTATTAATTATTATTAATAAAACCACAATGTATATTGTTATTAATGCTAATAAACAGCATAACAGATATTTGTTATTAAACATTATAATAAACATTATTATATAGTTATATAATAATAATGTAACAAAGTTTGTGGTTAAGAAGATCTAATCACTAATTGGATTAAATGGTTTTAAAAAGGCATTAAAGGTGGGGTATGTATTTTTTTTAAAACGCTTTAGAAAACTGAGTCGGGCAGAGTACCAAAACAAACTTGTAGCCAATCAGTAGTAAGGGGCGTGTCTACTCATGATGGGGACGAGAGAGCGCTCAGTGCACAGCACAGCACATTAGCCGAGCGACGACAGAAAGACAGAGATGGCGGATAAAAACAAAAGAGGAAAATGTCTGCAGAACAAAAGGCGTCTTACGATTGTGTCCCATGTAAATGTCGGATCAGCTTTCCAGCGCTGGAGAGAACTCAAGGAGCAGAAGGCCTGTGATCGGACGCCGAGGTTGCTTTGTTTCTTCTAGACAGGTGAGCAACACAGTGTATACATCGGACACTACAGTTGCCGCGCCGCAACAGCTAAAGTCTGTCTACACTGGACGCGACAAAGCGACCGTTGAAAATCATTTGAAATTTGTTCTGTTTTCTGTCGGGGATTTGTCGTGCCGCGCCGCATCCAGTGTAGACAGCATCACTGATTATAATGAGTTCTACAGTATTTTGTCGCGCCGTTCGCATCCGGTGTAGACACGGTGTAACATTGGTTTTGCTTTGTTTCACAGAACTAATCTTTGCCTGGGTTGCGTACATGTGTGGGGCGGAGCTATCAAAATAGGGGCGAGACCCTTTTGGGGTAGGGGCGTGTTTGTTTTGGTGATTTGAAATATCAACATTGGCTACCAGAAATCACTTACCCCACCTTTAAATACTAACATTTTTTATTTACATTCTAAAATGCTTAGTGTGCAGTACACTCACAGCCTCTCTCCTACGGCGCTCCTGCTCTCTCTTGCGAGCCATCTCTCGTTCTCGGTCTACAGAGCTCTGTGGAAGAGAGCAGGGCTCAGGGGCTTTGGGGGTATCCAAGATGGCCGCCATCAGGAGCAGCTCTGCTGACTCCACTTCTGGCTTTGAAGGCGGGCAGTCCAGCTCGGTTTTCTGGAGCTGCTGCGTCAGACTAGAAATCATTAAAAGGCCACACTGTTAGCTAGATCAGCAAGAACAGTCATATAATCCTCACAGGGGGATATGAGTGTAAATTAATAATAGAAATACAATTTAGAATGCATTTGCAACAGCCATAGGAAGTTGTGGTCAGCTGGAATCTCGTCAATCAGAGATTGAAACTCCTCCAATTATTTACTGTTGCCTTGAAACTACGATTCTGTTTATACCCGCTTTTGTTGGAGTTGCTCTTCTCTCGACCAGCTTCAATCTGCAGTTTACGAGCTCTCTCTCGTTCCTCTTTCTCCATGGCTACTTTGCGAAACTGCTGGAAACTTTCCTTGGATGATTTGATTGGGCAAGGAGTTTGAGTAGCCATCTTACCCAGGCTTGTCCAGGAGTCTGCATGCTTTAGGACAATATCCTTTAACACACAAACAGGTCCAGGTTATCGGAGAGAACACCAAAGAGTGCATTTTTCATTTAGTACCCATATAAAGCATAGGTACCTTTTTAGGCAGGTTGGATTTGGTATCTTGAATGGGCTTGCATAGTTCACTGCCATCGTCCTTGGCTCCTAGAAAATGTGAAAGACCCCATTTCAAGAAACCACTGAGAAAAAAGGAAAGTACTCTGGTGGAAAACGGTGGGAGAAATATTGACCATGCATTTTGTGCAGCTGAACAGAGGGCTCTTCCAGTGTCTCCGGGCAGCTTTGCTCATCCCTCATGTTGGTTAATGGACTCTCATGCAGAGGTGACAACAATCTACATTGCTGCAGAGAGAAAGCAAGTACAAAAAGTCATTTGTGTGTCACCAACAACAACCTGGTCAAACATCATCCATCTGGGTAAAAAAACGCTGTTACTTTACTGAACATCCTTTTTACACACAAATGTCATATTAATTTTATACAAGAGTTTAACAAACAGGAAGTTAACACTGGGTGAGTTTAGACACTTTTTTTTTTTTTCTCTTTCTCCAATGACAATAGTTCCACACAAAGCTGGAGATCAGAGCAACACTGCTGTGTTTCTTTCCTGACTAAATCATTTTGAATGAATCATTTGAGTCAATGATTCAATGATCCATTCATAAAGACAGGCACTTGCTTTGTTTCTAAATGAATCATTTCTCTCGACCAGTTTCTATCTGCAGCAGATTACGAGCTCTCTCGTTCCTCTTTCTCCACAGCAACAATAAAGTCTGGAATAAACTTCATGACCTTTGTCCCGATTTTGACCCCAATTTAAAGTCTGGAGAAGTCAATGCTAGTTGCCAAATGTCAGAGCCAGTCTGCAGATTTGAGTTAACAGATTTCATAGAAAACAGTGTAGTGTATGACGGTCACAGAAACAGATTTGTTTTGGCTTCAGACTATGAATCAAAACATGTTTGATATTTTGAGCCAAATTTTGGAACACATTGTTTTCATTTGTCATGCGTCTCCCAGCAACAAGGCGCAGGTTTCTGCATGAGCTTGTTGTGATCAGAACAACTTTAAAGTCTGGTAGTGTACGATCCTCAGTTGTTCAGTGTATGAATCTGATGGCTAGTTTTTCCTCTGTGATTATTTACAAAGTCAGTGAGTGATGCCTTGCATTTTAAAATCTGTTCAGATTTTAAAAGTCGTGTAGTACAGTGGGGCAAAAAAGTATTTAGTCAGCCACCAATTGTGCAAGTTCTCCCACTTAAAAAGATGAGAGAGGCCTGTAATTTTCATCATAGGTATACCTCAACTATGAAAGACAAAATGAGAAAAGAAAATCCAGAAAATCCCATTGTAGGATTTTTAAAGAATTAATTGGTAAATTCCTCGGTAAAATAATTGGTGGCTGACTAAATACTTTTTTTCCCCACTGTATATCCCAGCCTTGCGTTGTGTAGTGTACTTATATATATATATATATATATATAAAAAAAAACACATTTGCAACAAACTATTATAAAATCCCTTTTAAATGACAACAACTTACTCAGACTAAATGATTAAACTATGCAAAAGAGTTTTTCTCCATATGAAGACAAGTTGAGCAGAAATATAAATTACCTCAAACTGAGAGCTGGAGGTAGGCTGACATCCTATGACGGGCATGGCTGCAGGAGGTGAGGTCAGAGGTGACAGAAGAGGAGGGACGCCTGCAAGATTGAGGAGAAAAAGAGAGAGATGGAGTTTACCTTGAATGATATTCTGTTTTACACATACATTAAAGCGGCGCTGTAAGTGAGAGACAGCAATGACATGCAGCTGGGAAGAGAACTATACTGATGACAAAACTAAACAAACCACCAGTTATGATGAACATACAATGCTAACCCACAATGGAAGGGGAAAGTTGCAGATGCACAACGGTAACACAGCGAGGGGAGCGAGCGAGGAACGGAGATCAGCGGGCGGGCGTATTGACACATCAAGGCCGACCTCTTACCTTCCTGCTCAGACTTATATGGAGGCTTTTCTGCGGCAGCAGGCGATGGGGGGCCAACCCGAGAGACCTGCGGGTCAAGAGGATCGAGCAAGGGACTACGGGGGAACAACGGGTCTGAAAGGAGTGAAGTGGGTGGGTGTGGGGGGATCGACACGTGGGAACATTTGGGTGAGGTGGCTGTGTTGTCATTACGGGGGGATGAGGCAGAAGTGTTACATAAAGGACTGGTGGCCTGGTCTGGAGGTAGGTTGAGTGGTAAAGGGGCAGTCCAGGTTTTACGAGGTAGCGGAGCAGCTTTGTCACTAGGTCTGGATGGCTGAGGCGGCAGTCGGCTGTGTAATGCTGTTGTGGAAGGAGGGCAGAGGGATGGACAGAAAAGCATTAAAGTGATGAATCAAAGCTGCCGACAACTAACTGGTCTCCAAATGCAGTTTTAGATTTAGATGAGGAATAAAATAAATCATTTTTATTTTTGGAGGTAATTTCATTTGTTTTGTACATGATGCGACCACAAATAACACATCAGTGTGAACAGAAGTATGAACAATGGCACTGAGCCTAACCTGGGATTGCCATGATGATGTCCTCTGCAGGATGCTTTGCTTGTTGTGACGCAAACATGTCTTTGGAGTCTTCCTCTGAGACTAGTGACGCTGGACGAGACTGGCACGTCACGACTGAGGCAGAAGAAGAATCCTTTACCTCAGCAACGGCCTGCCGCGATGCCTGTTTGGGGAGGGGGACAAGGGGGCAATGTTTCACACATGAAAAATCTGGCACTACATGAAGTGAAATGCTCCATGTACCAAATATTAAAGTAGGCCATTTAATATTGGCTGTCTCTTATTGGCTTGTGTGCTTTTTTACCTTGTTTTTATTTTTGTGGGCATGGCCAGGGGCTTTGCTTTGCTTCCTCTTAGCTTTCTGGTCTGTAAGACACACACAATGCACACTGAGGTCATTTCACTTCAGTCATGACTGCGAGAAAGGCCAATCCCATCCCATGGGCATTCCTGCTGATTTACTCAGTTTATATTTTATTACTGGAGTTCAGATAAACTGTATGCAATTTAAGTACTATTGAGTGTCACAACCACTAAATACAAAAATAAAAAAATATCAAGTTTAATTTGAAGTGGTCAATTTTTTTTCTTAAGTAAAGTGTGCACAGCTTGTGAAAGTGTTTTGTGATACAACAGTTGTCTATGAAAATGTGTTTTATTTAAATCTCTGGGTGTTAAGCTTTATACCCGTTTAGGTAAATAAAATTGAAACATCTTCAAAATATGCAACAGACCTTAAAGGGGTCATATGATGCGATTTCAATTTTTCCTTTCTCTTTGGAGTGTTACAAGCTCTTGGTGCATAAAGAAGATCTGTAAAGTTGCAAAGACTAAAGTCTCAAATCCAAAGAGATATTCTTTATAAAAGTTAAGAGTCAACCACGCCTACCTTAAACGGCTCGTTCTAACACGCCCCCACATACCAACATCACTATGTGGAAAGATTCGCATAACGCCGCCCAAATGTTCACGCAAAGAAAGGTGTAACTTTTATTCTCGCTGTAGTATTGTTGTTGCTGCCGCCGCCATGTCGTGAAGGTACTGTGTGATTCGTTGTGAAAGCGAAACTACTTTGTTTGGCCTTCCAAAAAGAGGACTATATCTGCTTCGTCATGCCTAGAGCTGATCCGTGCTGGTTGCTGAGGAAATACTACAACTTTGCGCTGTGGATTGCTGGATCGGCTTTCACCGTGGACGAATTGGAGTCCAGCCCGGGGTCTTCACATGTGGTTGCCGCAAGCCTCCTTCGTCGAATCCGCCGCCTCTGCTCACTCTAGCCCTCCGGCCATTCCTCACTTTTTTTCCCCGGGCTCTGCTCACTCTAGGCCGCCGTGTGACACTGTGTTTCGTCAAAGCGAAACTACTTTGATTTCTAGTCGTGTCCATTTTTGGAAGACCAAACAGTGGTTAAGTTGCATTTACAACACTGTTCCAGAACAGTTCAACCCAAATATTCAGATGTGTGCAGCACATTTTACGGAGAGTAGACAACAATGCCGGCTGTTCTGACTCACAGACTGTAAGCACGTTTTTTTATATTTAAAGCAAGTTTTTTGGGCAGTGTAGAGTAGTGCTTGTTGTTTGTAATTTCTCCGATCACAAATGCAGACATGGTTTTGTGTTTACGCGGTGCGATGTAAAAAGACAGTATAAGTCACTATAATCCATAATTATGTCCCCACTGGAGGCAACGAATGCCTTGTTTATAATGGGTTATGTTTTTGAATCATCGCTCTGGCCTGACAGGGCATCATCACAATATGGTAAGGAGTGTAACATTTCAGTCACACGCTTGAGGTATTCGGCCAATCACAATGCACTGGATAGCTGGCCAATAACAGCACACCTCGCTTTTTCAGACCGATGAGCTTTGTAAAAATCGACGCATTTCAGAAAGGCGGGGCATAGAGGAGAAACAATAGCACAGTATGTAGAAAATAATGTGTTTTTTGAACCTTAAACCGCGTTAACATTTCATTACACCAAATAAATGTTCTTTTTAGCAACATCATATGATCCCTTTAAGCAGGACAAGTGGTTGCCTCTTATGACAGCTTCAGTGTTTCCCCTAGGTTTACGGCTTTTGGGGTCACGCGCGCTTCAATACTAGTATACAAAACTGCACGTCTGCGCCATGCATTAACACAGACACGCAGAATTCATATTTAAATAGTCGTTTTGCGGCTTTGTGTGTGTGTGTGTGTGTGTGTGCGCGTGCATGCGCATCAGGGCGGAACTGCGTGATACAGAGAGTGCGACCATAACGTAGAGACCGAAATGACATGCCGTCGTGTAAATAAGATAAATAACATAAGGCTATTTAGTTTGTTTAATAAAAGACCAAGGTATAGACCCTTTCTATAGGAACGGTAACTTTAAATGACTTCTGTTGTGTCCTGGCGCTATAGAGAAAATATAATTAAATAAAATTAATTTGACATTTAAGGGGGGAGGGGGGGGGCCCTAATATAATGGCAGGGGAAACACTGAGCTTGTTTTGGTCCTACCTTCCATGTTCCAACTATAGTTTACAATCCAAGTACCCTCACATACAACATATCGATGTATGTTTTTACAATCTATTGTAGATTATGATTACATATACATCTCTGCATGAACACAAGTATTACAAGGTAATGCAACAGGGGAACCACATAGTAATGATTCAAAGCAGCAGTTTAAAACAGACCAGCTGTAACTCTTAACAGGGACAATAGCATATGACACATAAAATGCTCTCAGTTATGTTTGGTGAAAGTCCATATTGGAAACCGGCATTTCTTCAGAGCCCTTACCACTATTTTCTAACTTGAAAGTGCTGAGGGTGTATGAAACCAGGAAAACCCCACACCAAGAGCCAGCTGGTCTTAAACTTGTCTTAAACTACAGCAACAACATAAAAAAGTGATTGTGATAAAACAAGAACAAAATATCAAACATTGGAAAACAAATAAATAATAGCATCCAACAAAAACTACAGAAAGAGTGTGAGAGAGAAAGAGATGACATATTTTACTAATTTGGAGCCAAAAGTGCAAAATTTTCTTTATATTACAAAAGTGACAAAGGACAAGTGTAGTGAACACAAAAAAGGAACATACACCATTTATTTTTTTATTGAAAAAAATAAAATAAAATAATAAGTTGAACTGTGTAACGTTTCAAGTATTTGTTGTCCAGTCGATGTTCAGGTGAAATAAGTGAACGTTTATAATGCTGGGGATGTGTCCGAGTAAGCTTTACAATTTTTGGTTTGTTTTCTGCATCAGTGGCCAGATAGATAGCAGGGGGAACAGACTGGCCTGAGAGACAGTGAGTGAATAAAAGGGTTGGTGGGTAGGTGTGAAGCCGCTAACCTGAATCAGAGTCACAGCTATCAGAGGAGCTAGAGTCACTACAACTGTTGTCGGAGCTGGACGAGCTGCTGCTGCTGCTGCTATCACTCAAACAAGACGGATGGCTCGCATCTTTAAACTCCCCTAAAGCTTCAACTACACACAGAAGGGGAAACATACAGGTTTATACTGCATTTATATGATTACATAAAAAGGAATGAACAAATAAATGCATATACTTACTTTTGGCCTTTTTATCATTTGATTCTTCATTCGTGTGTTGTAGCTCTTTGTCCATTTCCTTGATTTTAGACTTCTTCTGGAGCTTCTTTTCTAATAATGTAAAAAGATCACCCATAAATATTAGATAAAAATGTCTCCTATTACACACTTTGTTTTGAGAGAGTTGTAGAGTATGCATCTATTTTGTTTAGAAAAAAGCCAATTTAAGCACTAATTAATCATGAAGTTCTAAAAAAAATAAAAAAATAAATAATAATAATAATAAATAAACCTTAAATACATATGACCTTTCATATCTGCAAACTAGTCGCTTTTCGGCGAAATTCGCCGTTTTGAATCAAAATATGTCATTTATGTGAATCTTCTAGATGCAAAGAGTTTTTTTGGGGGGGATGGGTCTGGGCGGAGAGAGAGGAATTGCAAGCTCGTAGACAGGAGTGTGTTCAAACAAAGTCCGTTTCTCGGTTCGACTTGAAGCAGCAATGCGCAGACCGATCGCTGTATGACATCAAAGCACCGCAAGAGCTACAGAGAGCAGATGGCTCCTCATGCGTTCAAATCGCTCTCGCGGTACTTTGATGTCTGATCGGTCTGCGCATTGCTGCTTCAAATCGAACACACCTCATCTCACAGCCGGTCCATTTTGACGGCACACATCCGCATGTAAACATTGTCGGCGTGGGAGTTCTTCATTGGGAGTTAAACAGACACAAAGTTTGCAACTTGTAATACAATATTGACTGTTTTTGCTCAAGTTCACTGACGAAGTTTCAATCAAAGCCACAACAGAACAGTTTTGAGTATCCGAGCAACACAGCGGTGTTTCGAGACTCGATACTGAATGAATCCACGTTTTTGAACGAATCAAGTGAGTCAATGATTCAGTAATCCATTTATAAAGATAGTAGTCACGTGCCTCTTTTTTGAATGAATCAGCCATTTGACTAATGACTCTCTTATTTACCTTCATCTACTGGTGGTTTGGTTTCATATTTAAAAGTATTGCATTTTTTAACTTGTACGTTAAAAAATATTTAAAACATTAAATCTTATAAAATTATTTATGCATTTGAAATTTTGTGGTGTAAATGCATTTATGGCACCCAAGTTTCATTAAAGGGGTCATATGATGCGATTTCAAGTTTTCCTTTCTCTTTGGAGTGTTACAAGCTGTTCGTGAATAGATAAGATCCCTAAAGTTGCAAAGACTAAAGTCTCAAACCCAAAGAGATATTCTTTATAAAAGTTAGTGTTAGATCACCCAAAAATGAAAATTAGCCTGCATTTTACTCATCCTCGAAGCATCCTAGGTGCAGTGTTGGGGCTAACGCATTACAAGTAACGCGAGTTACGTAATCATTACTTTTTTCAAGTAACTAGTAAAGTAACGCATTACTTTTTAATTTACAAGAGAATATCCGAGTTACTTTTTCAAATAAGTAACGCAAGTTAAATACTCTAGACAAACATTTGTGTCTTTTTTTATTGAAGTGTGTTGAAATTTCTTCTTCTGCATTCTACTGTCAGCCTGAGGCTTATTCATTTCACTTTTGGTGTGAAAAGGCTTTTATATTTGCCAAAAATATAACTTTTTTTTATGTTTAAAAACAAACAAGCAAGCCCTGTCCAGACTTAAAAATTAAAGCAAAAGTAACATAACGCATTACTTTCCATAAAAAGCAACTGAGTAACGTAATTGGTTACTTTATGGATTAATGCAATATTGTAATGCATTACTTTTAAAAGTAACTTTCCCCAACACTGCCTAGGTGTATGACTTTCTTCTTTCAGACGAATCCAGTCGGAGTTATATTAAAAATTGCCATTTGCTATTCCAAACTCTATCATTGCAGTAAGTGGGTGTTGCAGTTGAACAGTCCACAAGTCGTCAAATAAAGCACGCGCATTCATAATAAAACGTGCTTCACACGGCTCCGGGGGGTGCATAAAGGCCTTCTGTAGTGAATCCATGCGTTTTTGTAAGAAAAATATCCATATTTCAAACGGTTTTATGTTTACACGGCGCAATGCAATGCAACGCATAAAAAGACAATATAAGTCATTATAATCCCCCCACTGGATGCAACAAATGCCTCTTTATAATGGGTTTTATTGGTTTTGTCTCATCGCGCCAGGACACAGCATCACAGTACGGTAAGGGGCGTAACATTTCCATCACACGCTTGAGGTATTCGGCCAATCACAACACACTGGATAGCTGGCCAAATCACAGCACACCTCGCTTTTCAGACCGATGAGTTTTGTAAAAATCGATGCGTTTCAGAAAGGCGGGGCATAGAGGAGAAACAATAATATACAGTATGTGGAAAATAATGTGTTTTTTTTTTTACCTTAAACCGCATAAACCTTTCATTACACCAAATAATGTTCTTTTTAGCAACATCATATGACCCCTTTAAACATTCTGTGTAAATACATCTAATGCCACTTTAGATGCAGCTTCTGTTTTCTCTGAAGTGAAAAGATGGAGTTTGCTGATAGTATGCACTCTAATGTGAACATAAAATTTGCAAAAATAAATTACTCCACTGCTCACAAAGAGAAGTATGAACACCGA
This sequence comes from Sinocyclocheilus grahami, assembly GCF_001515645.1. Classification (NCBI taxonomy): domain Eukaryota; kingdom Metazoa; phylum Chordata; class Actinopteri; order Cypriniformes; family Cyprinidae; genus Sinocyclocheilus; species Sinocyclocheilus grahami. The sequence goes on along the minus strand of NW_015506113.1, from coordinate 229,379 downwards.
TGACAACAGAGTTGCACTGTCCAAAAAGTTTGTGGTATACATGTGCTTTTTTACTTGAAGCATTTGTTGTCTTTTTCCTTTTTGTTGTCAGAGTGCACCAGAACGCTTTATTTACATCTTAAATTCTTAAATTTTCTTCTGAGGGGGAAGACCCCCCTACAAGGGTCATATTCCTTTTTGACCTCTTGTGAGTTTGCAGGTATGCTTTTAGATGAAGCATATAGATGGTTAAAAAAAAAAACATTTATGAACGCCTTCATACTGAAGCGAAAACACTGTACTGCTATAATCTGTGGGCATTACATTTTTTTCAGATAATGATGAAAAGTGTCGCCTGATTTGGCATATGTAGTTGCAGTGTCAAAAACATGCAAATACTTTCGATTTGCATGCCATTTAGTTGTATTAGACCCAGAGTGAAAGGCTTTTAGTACTACTTCTCACATAATTTTATTTACATACTTCATATATAATGTGTCCCAGCATAAAAAAAGCTGTTAATATTGACAGAACAGTACTCACTGTCAGTTTCTTTCAGTTTCTTTTGGAGGCAAGCGACAACATAACACTCAAGAGCTCGAAGGGTTGATGGCTTGAGAGTCTCAAAGTCGATCTCGATCTCCTCAGGGTCTGTGTCCCTGAGCAAGGGTTCTCTGGCTTTGATGATATTCACTACTTTGCCAAGCTTGTCTCCAGGAAGCTTGTTAATGTCTAGACTCAGCTGCCGTTTCTCCTCATAAGACATGGGTAAAGCATTCATCTCTTCCTCAGAGTCATATGCTCTGCTCTCCTTCCACCTGAGAACAAAGTCAATGTAAATTTTAATTTCTTTGAGAATTTGTCTTAGCATAAAGATCTATACATTATTCTTAGGGTAGAAATGGGGATGATGAGAGCCCACACGCTCCACACATTTTCTTACCCTGCCGACTTGCTGTTGGACCTCTTCTGCATTTTTGCCGGTTTCTTAATTTCTTCACCTTTTTGTTTACTGGACTCGCTCTCTTTCTTCCTTTTCTTCTTGGACTTTTCCCTTTTCTTTGGTTTCAGGAGAGGTGTTTGGGTCAGTAACTGGAGCTGCTCTCGTACTGCTTTCAGCTGGTGAGTAAAGACAGAAATTACATTATATAAGAGTTCATATATGAATACTGTCCATCTATAGTTAAAAACTTAACAAACAATTTTCACTGCCTACTGTACAAATGGGCAGCATCCAAACCCTCACAGCAGGCTGATTTTGAATGCACTCATTGGCAACATGTTAATGTCAAACCATATTACGCTTAAGCACAACAGCTATTAAAGGGGGGGCTTAATGCTATTCCATTTATTCAGAGTTATTTACACTGTTAAAGAGTTGGATTCTCATGCTAAACATGGCCAAAGTTTTAAAACACGATTTGGACGTATGACGGGGTATTTCTGTGCCAAATACACTCCTTCCGGGGTTTGAATAAGTTTAGGAAACTTTTGTTCGAGCATGGCCCTTCATGACGTCACGAAGATCGGAATTCCTTGTATGGGCACTTCTCCTGGAAGAGCGAGCACACATCGACCACAGCGAGAGCAAGAGCGCACCCATCAATATGTGCTTCATTTGGGTTACAGAAGTCGTCGGCAGCACTGCACAGGACTTGTTCCAGAAGAATGTCTCCAAAGAAGTGTGTTTTTGGATGTGAGGGAAAGATGACCTTTTTCAGCTTCCCAAAGAACCCAGTGTTAAGGGAACAGTGGATGCAGTTTGTTTTTCTGGCACGTGTGTTTGTTTGTTCCGGTCATTTCGGTGACAAATGTTTTATAAACAAGGCCCTGTTCGCTGGATGTGGAGACTGTTTGATACTGAAAGATAAAGCAGTCCCAGCAATAAAATATTGTGGTTATGAGCTGAAATCGAAGGCGGTGAGTAAAACTGCATCTAATTTCTGTGTTTTGTTGTCAATCTTTAGCTCCGCCCATGGCACACCTCCAGGAGCTTGGCTGTTTTCGGAGAGAATCGTAAAACTGTATCTTTCTTTTATAAATCTGATAAAACTAAAGACTCTTCGGAGATATGAAGGATGCAATACTACTATACTACTATGTACCGTATTGGCCCGAATATAAGACGACCCTGATTATAAGACGACCCCCCCTTTTCCAGATGTACCTTTTGGAAAAAGGTTTTTTAAAAACCAAATCTTGTTTTTTCTCAGTAAAACACATTTTGTCTTCAACTATTTTCATATTGCATATTTTTCCTATTTTAATTTTTGTTTCGAAAGTATGGTAAAAACTGGTCAAATGTACCAACAATCACATTTATAAAATATACACTTTTTGATATACCATAAAAAAAAAAACTTTTTTTACCAAAATCTTATGAACAGTAGAAGTTAAATCTTACTGTAGTCTTCAAATCTGGGTACTGTCTTACGTTTTAAAATCACAAAGTGAGTTTGGTCCCATCAGGCTAACATGACAGTCACGACTCATTTGGCGCCACCTATTGTTGTGGGTGTATTATTGACATGTCAAAGTCTAGACCCTGAATGCGTTTTTTCAGATGTATTTCCAAGAAAAAAAACTGTCTTATATTCGAGTCAATACGGTAATACTCAAGATTAACGTGAGATTGGCAAAAATGTGTGTCATGTACCCTTTAAGCTTACAGCACAACATACACAAGTACAAATCAATTTGCAATTGTGCAGACTTAAATGTCCTCCTAATTATATTAATAAATGAGACCTCTCTTGCTTCTTGGCAAAGAACATACTGGAATTATTTTCGCTACAAAGATTACATGCAATAATGCCATAGAATTTGCTGAAGGAGCCAGCCAGTGTGACCACATTGGGTGTGACTATGGTGTTGTGACGGTGTTGGAACAGAGGATGTGTGTATCCGTGAAGGGACTCAAACGTCTATATGTAAGTCTTACCTGTTCCTCCAGGCTGGCGAGCCTTTGCGTTCTCTCCTCTTCATCCTCTTCTGTGTCGGAGGACTTTTCAGATGGAGATGATGATTCGCTGTCACTGCTCTCAGAGCTGGACGGACTGTGTGTTCTCTCCTTCCTTACTCTGTTCTGACTAGAGGCTGGAGCTGAATTCCTCGGCTCGTCAGGAATCTTGGAGAACCGAAACTCAAAAACATCCTGGGCGAAAAAAAATAAAATAAAAACTTTAACATGGAGTTATTTACACTGTTAAAGTGTTGGATTCTCATGCTAAACATGGCCAAAGTTTCAAAAAATTATTTGGACGCATGACGTCTGCACCAAAAACACTCCTTGCGGGTTCAAACAAGTTTTGGAAAGTTTTTTTGAGAGCATGACCCTTCATGACGTCATGAAGGGTGGAATTCCTTGTATGGGCACTTCTCCCAGAAGAGCGCGCACACATCGACTACAGCGAGTGCAAGAGCGCACCCATCCATGTGCTTCATTCGGGTTACAGAAGTCGTCGGCAGAGCTGCACTGGACTTGCTCCAGAAGTATGTCTCCAAAGAAGTGTGCTTTTGGATGTGAGGGAAAGATAACCTTTTTTAGCTTCCCAAAGAACCCAGCGTTAAGGGAACAGTGGATGCAGTTATTTTTATTTTCGGGACAGCAACAGAGTTTTGCACGTGTGTTTGTTTGTTCCCAACATATCGGAAACAAACATTTTATAAACAAGGCCCAGTTCGACGCTGGATTTGCAAATTGTTTGATACAGAAAAATGGAGCAGTCCCAGCGATAAAATATCCCAGTCATGAGTCGAAACTGCAGGCGGCGAGTAAAACTTTATCAAATTTCTGTGTTTTGTTGTCAATCTTTAGCTCTGCCGACGGCACACCTCCAGGAGCTCGGCTGTTTTTGCAGACAATCGTAAAGCTGAATCTTTCTTTTATAAATTTGATAAAACTAAAGACTCTTCGGCGGTATGAAGGATGCAATACTACTATATAGGTACTCAAGATTAACACGAGATTGGCAAAACTGTGTGTGTGTTATGTCCCCTTTAACCCTGTCAGGAAAGACTGAATTTTCTGAGAGCAATATGCAAGTATTGTATTTATTTAAAAAAAAAAAAAGAAAAAAAAAAAAGACAAACAATGGATTTTAAAAGACGATCAAACCACATAAAAACACACCTGAAGTTTCCTTGCCATGGTCACTACCTCATGACCAGGTGGATTGTATTTGTAGCAGTTTGAGAACATGAGCCGCATATCTGCAGCAAATTGCAATGCATCGGTGTACTCACGAGCTTCCATCTTTTTCTGTTAGAAAAAAAAATATGCCCATTACATAGCAAACAATAACAGTGAGCAACGTTTATCCAGTAATATTAACACAACCATGGTACTCACTTTGATGGTACTCATATCCATAGGTTGGTGAATGATTTCATGATAATCAAGAAGGCCCAGTCCCTTTGCATCCACAGGCTTATAAAAGGGCCAGGCGTAAGCAGAATGCTTTTTGGCAAACATCTCTTTCAGGATGGCATTGCAGTATTTGAGTCTCTCTGAGAGTTTGTTCCTTCTGCCCACCTGATGCTGTGGTGGTGATTCAGGAAGGTCTTTACAGGGAGGTTTGATGGGTCGGCCGCTGCCTCGCCTGGAGAATAACTTAAGGACTTTTGGTTCTGTTACACAAGAGGACGACTCATAGCTGGAGATGGAAGAGGCAGAAGGGGTAGTAGTGTCTGCTTTTCTTTTCACACCATTTTTCAACTGAAAGACAAGGTACATGCAGATTACAGTTAAATAAAAAATATGCAATCTGTGTTTTTCCTGTACTATTCCACCTTTAGAAAATACTATTTCCATAATTCAGTACGAAACAACCAAGCAGCCCTCATCCGTGTCAAAGAGGCAAAACTACGCCAATTAATCCTTGCCAAACACTGGGTCTCATTTATTAAAGGGGTCATATGATGTTGCAAAAAATGAGGCCGGCCTGAGCAGCGGACGGCGGGCTTGCGGCAACCACATGCGACGACCCCAGGCTGGACTTCGCAGCGCAAAGTTGATGTATTTCCTCAGCGACCAGCACGGATCAGCTCCAGGCATGACGAAGCGGATATTGTCCTCTTTTGGAAGGCCAAACAAAGTAGTTTCGCTTTCGCAACGAAACACACAGCGCCTTCACAACATGGCGGTGGCGGCAACAACAATACTAGAGCGAGAATAAAAGTTACGCCTTCTTTCTTTGCGTGAACATTTGGGCGGTGTTATGCAAATCTTTCCACATCGTGACGTAGACATGTGGGGGCGTGTTAGAACGAGCTGTTTTAGGTAGGCGTGGCTGACTCTTAACTTTTATTAAGAATATCTCTTTGGATTTGAGACTTTAGTGATCTTCTGTGTCTGAGGAGTTTTCTGATGGAGATGATGATGATTCGCTGTCACTGCTCTCAGAGCTGGACGGACTGTGTGCTCTCTCCTTCCTTACTCTGTTCTGACTAGAGGATGGTGCTGAATTCCTCGGCTCGTCAGGAATCTTGGAGAAGCGAAACTCAAAAACATCCTGGGTAAAAAATTTTAATATTCTGCATTTACCCATAGGAAAATAAGACAAACAATGGATTTTAAAAAGATGATCAAACCACCTAAAGACACACCTGAAGTTTTCTTGCCATGGCCACTACCTCATGGCCGGGTGGATTGTATTTGTAGCAGTTTGAGAACATGAGCCGCATATCTGCAGCAAATTGCAATGCATCGGTGTACTCACGAGCTTCCATCTTTTTCTGTTAGAAAAAAAAATATGCCCATTACATAGCAAACAATAACAGTGAGCAACGTTTATCCAGTAATATTAACACAACCATGGTACTCACTTTGATGGTACTCATATCCATAGGTTGGTAAATGATTTCATGATAATCAAGAAGGCCCAGTGCCTTAGCATCCACAGGCTTATAAAAGGGCCAGGCATAAGCAGAATGCTTTTTGGCAAACATCTCTTTCAGGATTGCATTGCAGTATTTGAGTCTCTCTGAGAGTTTGGTCCTTCTGCCCACCTGATGTTGTGGTGGTGACTCAGGAAGGTCTTTACAGGGAGGTTTGATGGGTCGGCCGCTGCCTCGCCTGGAGAATAACTTAAGGACTTTTGGTTCTGTTACACAAGAGGACGACTCATAGCTGGAGATGGAAGAGGCAGAAGGGGTAGTAGTGTCTGCTTTTCTTTTCACACCATTTTTCAACTGGGTACATGCGTACATGCAGATTACAGTTAAATAAAAAATATGCAATCTGTGTTTTTCCTGTACTATTCCACCTTTAGAATTCCATAATTCCATAATTCAGTACGAAACAACCAAGCAGCCCTCATCCGTGTCAAAGAGGCAAAACTACGCCAATTAATCCTTGCCAAACACTGGGTCTCATTTATTAAAGGGGTCATATGATGTTGCAAAAAATGAGGCCGGCCTGAGCAGCGGACGGCGGGCTTGCGGCAACCACATGCGACGACCCCAGGCTGGACTTCGCAGCGCAAAGTTGATGTATTTCCTCAGCGACCAGCACGGATCAGCTCCAGGCATGACGAAGCGGATATTGTCCTCTTTTGGAAGGCCAAACAAAGTAGTTTCGCTTTCGCAACGAAACACACAGCGCCTTCACAACATGGCGGTGGCGGCAACAACAATACTAGAGCGAGAATAAAAGTTACGCCTTCTTTCTTTGCGTGAACATTTGGGCGGTGTTATGCAAATCTTTCCACATCGTGACGTAGACATGTGGGGGCGTGTTAGAACGAGCTGTTTTAGGTAGGCGTGGCTGACTCTTAACTTTTATTAAGAATATCTCTTTGGATTTGAGACTTTAGTGTCTGCAACTTTACAGATCTTCTTTATGCACCAAGAGCTTGTAACACCCCAAAGAGAAAGGAAAAATTTAAATCGCATCATATGACCCCTTTAATATTTGCATGAATTACTTGCATTCATACACACAGGAGAACATTTTTTTGCCCAAACAATTTTATTATGCACAATCACCTCTTATGGAGATCTAGAATTCAGGTACTTGTTGCTTATCAGTAGGGTGCAACGGATCGTAGATGATCCGTGATCCGTATGGACCAGGCCCCACGGTTCGGCACGCATGTGATTCGCTTATTAACCGTTAAGTTTAACCATCATAGAGTGAAAGTTTATCATTTGCACATGTTTTGTCTTGCCAATTTACACATTCAAGCAATTTTAACTCAGGCGCTGTTTTCTATGCGCTCAGCCGCATAGACCGCAAACACCGGAAGCGCGCACACGCAGAGAGAGAGACACCACATGAACAGCAAATTGATTCCTTTGTCACAAACACAAAGTTATGTTAAAATACCCGTTTTGGCAAGTACTGTAGTAAACACAGCCGGTTATGTCTTAAATGAACATAAACAGCTGCGAAAGAAACCGGATGTGTGTCAGTATTAGGTGGGTGCGTTTGGTCTTAGAGACAGCAGCCAATAAATACCGGCTTCTGTCTGCTAATCAAATAACACCACAGCTTTAACAGAGATTACTCTGTATTTAACTTGTGCGGTGAGCACTATTGTGTAAATTTACACTTAATTATTACATATCTGCACCTGAATACTACTTTACTGACTTTATTTGTAACTGTTATGTTGTAATCATCTAATGTGTGTAATTGTTCTTGTTTTTTACTGACTTTATTAGTTAAGATAGTATTTTTTGCTGTGGTATAGTACTTAAAATAAGCTTTCACAATTTTTTTTGCTGATCTGATCTGTGACTCAAAATCCATAATATGATCCGAACCGTGAGTATTGTGATCCGTTGCGCCACTATTTATCAGTATATACAATTTTATGTGAACATGTTTACAAGTTCACAGGAGCATGTAATTTTAGCTTATGGGTGGTTTCAACTGTCTCTGTCTCTACATTTTTTGTTAATTTATAATACATTTTATTACAAAAGTTATTGATTAAAGAATGATTTGTTTGTGACGGCACAAATTTGTGAGTATGCATGGATAGTGAATGAGACCCGTTATTTGCCTTTATTCCTAAAGAACATTACAGAGATTTGACAGAAAGTGGGTAATGGAATTGGAAAAGTCCACGAGATGGTACTGTGCTTTTGTTCTGTCTCTGTCATTCTGTTGCACTGCGGAAGCTTCTGTCATGAAAACAAATTCCTCGTATGTGAAAACATACCTGACAATAAAGCTCATTCTAAAGCTCATTCTATATTTAGGTTTATAATGGCTCTGGTTCTTACCTTATTGATGAACAGGAAATGTAGTTTGCGAGTAAATCTGCAAATTATTTCATTAACGTCAGCTGCCTCCGTAATATTTTCTGATACATACAAGTGAAAATCAATGCACGTCATAAATTATAAATTTATTATTATTAATTATTTGGCAGAATATTAGCGAAAGTGGTTTTCTCCGTTATCTCATACATGATGTAAACGTGCTCCGGCTTGGAATGTTTAGTGCAAGTGTGAGTGCAGGCCAGTGGGGGAGTGGGGATAATCGCGCTCAGGCTCGGTTCAAGGCAACCGTGCCTAGTGAGAGTACACCCTCAAACTTGAGTCAGCTAAAGTGCTTCCCACCACACTACTGGTGCCAATGAGACCTGTTATTCTTATTTAATTAGCATTTTATCACATGCTTTGTGAAATTCAGGAAAAAAATAGGATGTTCCGATCAAATAACTGTAATTACCAGGTGTACAATGAGTAATATCGTCCGAGATCACTTGGTGCAAGAAACTTATGATACTACTGAGACACAAGTTAAAAGTGCAAGTGCATGTGGTTTGAGAGGTACTGACTTTGGCTGTGAGTTGTGCAGACAGGGGAGCAGAAGGAATTGTGTGAAGAGCATCTGGAGGGATGACGGTCACTGTTTGTTGGAAAACCACCTCAGACACAGGAGACTGTGGCCTCTTTAACACTGCAAAAATAGGCAAAAGTTAATGTAATTTCCACTCTCCACTGCCAAACACAATGCAAAAACCTGAAACGTAGTAATTTGCCATTATTTAATTTAGATGACCTGAATACCTGCTGTTGTCTTCCTTCCTCCTTTCACTGGAGCTTTAGATGTCAGAGCAGAGATCTCAAACTCCTCTTGGGGCATCTTTGCCATCTTCTCCAAGAAATGCTTCTCAAGAGCTTGAGCCATCCGAACAATATCATCTCCTGGCTGAAACCAAATATTGCATTTCAAATCTTCAATTTTTAGTAACAATACACAAAACGAGAGCAGCACCCTCACCCGATTGTACACGTAACAGTTTGTGAACATGGTGTTGAAGTCTTCTATACACTCCATTGCCTTCCAGTAGTAATTGTTAGTATTTACACAAGAAAAACAATTCGAAAATAAAAGTTAAAAATGCTATTTTATTTTTTGTAAGCTATATAAAAACAGTTCGTTTCACAGTGGTTTGCTTGTGATTGGGAAGGGAATCTTTTTGTTTTTGGAGGGGAGCAGGGAATGTTGTACATTTTCATCGATAAAGTCCACTTGAAAGCTAAAGACTCATGTTTGTTTGTCTTACAATTAGTAGTTCACAATTAGTCTATACAAATGTAGCGACGTTGCGACAATTTATTCCGGTTTGTTTGGACAAGCACGTGCCAAATTACAGACTGCACATGGGAGAACGACATTACTACTCAGAACAGAAAAAAACTGCAAGTCAACAAAACAGACAAACTATTTAATACTGAATTAAAAAAAACTCCCTATACTCTAGGAGTGCGATATACGCCATATATTGCGTTTATATGCAAGACATGTTTGTTTCTTTCCTCAGCCCAGGGACATGCGTTATATAAACCCGACGACCTCTAAGGATGACGCAACACTAACTTCCGGCTCAATAATAATGCTTAATAAGGCTTAAATAACGTTTTACGGACACCCGTTACCTTATACAAGCATAGAACACACTACAGATAATTAGAGACTGGTTTGCATTAATTCAATGAATAATTATGTTAGCAAGCCTGGAGTCACAAAATGGCGCCTTGCTAGTTTTAGCATAGCATAGCCACACATTACCCCGCCCCGTCAGATGCTGACATTGAGCTCAGTTAGCAGTCCCTCCCCTAACCATTCCGTCAGCTAAATGAAGCTAGTTCAACCTGGATCCAAAATGTTACCTTTCCGTCTCGGGAACAACAAAGTTAAAACGGCCGAACTGAGACAGACGTTGCGGTGCAGGATGAGCTCTGCTGGAAAACGTCACCGGATCTTGCTGATGCTTTGCGCCCGAAAAAAACCCTCTTTGAAAACGACTTAAAGAGTTTTGAGTTTAGTTTTCAACGCCAACAGAACAAATTAACGTCACATACATGTATACGTTTGAAATTACTCGGTTTCTTTGAAAGGTTAGTCAACAATGGCGGACTTCTCTCACGGCAACCGCCTGGTATTTATACCCTCCTGCTGAAAGCGCCTAATCCCATTGGACAAGACCCCTCACGTGCTCCCTTCTTCCCCCTCGCGGCTTTAACGCCGAGAACATATTCCTTTAAAATGTATCGCATCGAAACCTCCCTATTTTTATAGCACAAGCAACTCCGAAACGCCATTTTACAATTAAACCTGTTTATTTTTTACGACGGCGGACGAACTCCTATAAGAAACCGACAAGTACGTCAGAGTATTTTTTTTTAAAGTGCGACATAACTGGTCTCCGGACATCACATGACCATTCTAGAACATTCTGTCGATCGCTATAGCTCAATTCCCCTCTTTAGTGTCTGGTAAATGATTACATTGCGGCTCTTTTCCGTGGCTTTGTTTGTCATCTTCTGGCGAGTGTTGGACATCGGTCATCCCTGCAGCTTGAAAAATCTCACAAAGAGAACTATGATATGATAGAGCACTGAGCAATGCTGAAGGGAGGCGAACTCAACTACTGCGCACGCGCAACTTGCTTGATAGTGATTGGCTTCTCAACTGACGCTCAATTGACGCCGTGCTCATCTTTTGTGTAAGAAACGCCGTACAATCTTTATGAAACCTCTTCAAGCAAGCTTTATATCACAAAAGTTTATAACACAACCCAACAGGAATACTTAGAATGAGGGAGAAAAATATAACAAAATAAATACATATAAATAGAGCACTGAGCAATGCTGAAGGGAGGCGAACTCAACTACTGCGCACGCGCAACTTGCTTGATAGTGATTGGCTTCTCAACTGACGCTCAATTGACGCCGTGCTCATCTTTTGTGTAAGAAACGCCGTCCAATCTTTATGAAACCTCTTCAAGCAAGCTTTATATCACAAAAGTTTATAACACAACCCAACAGGAATACTTAGAATGAGGGAGAAAAATATAACAAAATAAATACATATAAACACACACACACACATGTCTGGTTTGCTATTCTTGTGGGGACTCTCCATAGGCGTAATGGTTTTTATACTGTACAGACCGTATATTCTGTTGCCCTACACCAACCATACCCCTAAACCTACCCCTTACAGGAAACTTTGTGCATTTTTAGATTTTCAAAAAACTCCATTCTGTGTGATTTATTAGCATGTTTACACATGACACGAGTCCCTATGAGTCTGTGTGTATTCAGGTTTAAGTCCCCACCAGAATAGAAAAACAGGTACACACATTACACACACACACACACACACACATATATATATATATAATTTTAACACAAATTAAACGTGAGTGAGGGTAATCAACATGCATCGCAAGTAATATAGAGAGATTTAAGACATTCATTTTTTTTAGCTGCTTTAGGGATTGAAATACAATTTTGCTAAACATTTTTAAATGCCACAAAACATGGAGCAAGAAAATCTCCGTGCATTAGGCCTATACTTTCTTTGATTGGAGATAATCTAAGTTTGCCCCAAAATGAAAATGTTGTCATCGTTTACACGTTGCTGCAATCTTGTTTGCTTTTTTCCTTCTGCGAAACACAAAAGGGGATTTTAGGTGGCGTGACAGCCTCAGTCACCATTCACTTTCATTGATCTTTTATCCGTACAACGATAGTAGTAAATGGTGACTGAGTCACTCTAACTAACATTTCCTATTATATTCTACGAAAGAAATAATAACGATGACAATTATCATTTTGGATGATGATTTCTTTAGTCTGTTTCAGCGGCATTATTTGAAACAAACCTTCCACAAGAGGGCACCATATGCCCTATTTTGGACGGAAAAAGCTTCCACTACTATGTTTTCTTCCTTGTAGTGCTGCTATAGCTACAAAACTTGCACATGTAGGCTAATTACACATTTACTAAAAGAAATGGTTTAGCGGTGTCCTCTGCTTGACTATGAATATTTAGAGAGAGCTAAATAACAAATGTCATACATAAATAAATGTCATACATGTTGATTCATGTTGTCATGTTTGTTTTTCTTCTCATTTTTTGTCTTTAAGGCAACTTCAAGGGAATCTCTAAGTAGCCATACATAAACATCCCCTGTATTTGCTCATAGGTCAGATGAAAGGCTTCATCATGCCATGTGGCTCCAAGGTCAAGAGTTCAGAACCCGGCATTCCACAGGGTCATATCTCATATATGTTATGAGATGTTATTCAGGAAAACACTTTCACATCTAAGGACAGAGAGAGAGAGAGATCAGGCCATGGTGGGAGAAGGGATATATGTTTCTATGCAGATATTACATATGTAGAAGATATGGTGAGCCCTTCCATTTTTAAATACAATACCACCAGCGTACTGTTATGGATTAGGCATTACTAAGCACTATTCCAAAAAAAAAATATTGGTAACACTTTACAATAAGGTCACATTAGTTAATGTTAATGAATGCATTAACTAACATTAACAATGAGCAACACATTTGTTACAGTATTTGATAAAAATGGTTTATAAAAACCTTGTTAGTTCACTTTAGGTCCATTAAATAATTGTTATTATTAATTCATTTTTATTTTAATAATGTATTAGAAAATGTTGAAATTAACATGAACTAAGATTAACAAATGCTTTAGAAGTATTTTTCATTGTTAGTTTATGTTAACTAATGTGGTTAATGTTAATAAATGGGACCTTTTTGTCAAGTGTTACCATATTCTCTATTATTTTACAGATGGGTTTCTTTATAATTTCACAAAATGTCCCTAAGTTTTTTTTTAGAAAAACTATTTAATTCAAAGGGTTTGACAAAAATCATAAATGTGAGCAAAACAAAGGAAATCAAAGAATTAGGGCAGGGATTCATGTTCAGGACTGGATTTCGTTGCATCTTCCTCCCCGCCTGTGCAGATGCTTTGAGTAGGCCTGGTTCTGAGGCATACATATGCATGAGAAGTGAAAAATGACATGGAGCCTCTGAGTACATCTTCATTGACACTCAAAAGCAGCACATCAATGTTTTCAAGACAGCAAGAAGCTCCAAAACAAAGTTTTCTATCTTGCCAGGGTGCTGTCTCATTAGAGGCAAATCACGACTCTGACATTTACACTGTAAGCAGTGGTAAAGCATTTCCATTTCCTTTAGAACGGAGCGGAACATTTCAGTCAGACAACATAAGTCTGTTTGTTCGGGGAAACAAGCCGGGAGAGGAGGCAGAGGCAGAATAAAAAATAAATAAATAAAAAAATGAAAATGCAAATCAAAAGTAAACAGATATATCCCACAAAAACAAATAGACACAAACATGCATCTGTGCATGAGTTTAACTCACAAACAACCCTACAAAGGATATTGCATTTATCCTTTGCTTATGTTTAAAACTATCTAATCTAATCTAATCTAGTCATGGCCTAATGGTTAGAGAGTCAGACTTGTAACCCAAAGGTTGTGGGTTTGAGTCTTGAGGGGAGTGAATGACCAGTGTTCTCTTCTACCTTCAATACCACAACTGAGGTGTGACCCACTGAACCCCCAACTGCTCCTCGTGTGTGTGTGTGTGTGTGTGTGCACTAGGATGGGTTAAATGCAGAGCACAAATTCTGAGTATGGGTCACCATACTTGGCCACACATCATGTCCCTTCCTTTTCTAGATCTTTAAGGCCCCAAAGCCAGTTTTTGATCCAGTGTTAGTGTCTATAAGGAAAGGCCATCTAAAATCAGGTCAGCGTGCTGTTTGCCTTGAATCAAATCAGTTGGCAATGGCAGACTGATACTCCTATCTCTAAAACATTTAACAGATAAGACACACACTACAGCAGATCTGATTTAGTACTATATCTATCATATCAGAGAAATGATTAAAATGTCACTTATATGATTTCACCCTTAATTCATGTTGAGTCATGACATATTTTTTTTTCTTAAATTGCTTAACATCAGCAGAATGCTGATTTAAATGTGTATGGAAGAATAAATGCAGATGAGGTGTTTCACAATTATAGAATCTAATTTTTTATTTTATTTTTGTTGCTGTTGTGGAACCACATATTGAGATGAATGTAGGTCTCTTGGATGGTACTTGGTGTAGATGACATTGAGACATCAGCGGCTTCACCTTAGATTAGATTATGATTGAGGTCATACTCTTTTATGGCAAGTGTGTGGTACAATGGGGTGAGCTGAAGCATCCCACACACGGAGCATCTGACAGGGCTTTCAAAATAATAAAGTCAAAATTGTACATTAATCAACCTTATAATAATGCTCATTAAAATGTAATTGCTTAACAGAACAGAAATGCATTCAAATATGGATAAATAATGATCAGTTATTTGTAAATAATTGTATAGTTATAAAGTTATTTGAATGTACATTAATCATGTCTTAAAAATGTTACTTGTTCATGTTATTAATGCATGTGAATAGTTTAGCTTTGACACAATACTGGGCACTTTTTCATTTGATTAATAATTGTATTGCAATCTAATGAATTGCTAATAACATTTATGTCAAATCGGTAATATTCCTTAAAATTTAAATCAGTCTGTTCAGTTTGTGAGGAGTGACACAAACACTATTTTTAAATGGGCTCCTGGGTAATCTTGAAAATTTTACTATAATTAAGAGCCACAAAAGACATTTTCCAAAGCTAGCTGGAAGTTAAGAAGAGAGTTTACCGCTTCCTGTTTTAATATTATATAATGTTAATGTGAAAGTATTACCATGTTCATTTATTTTGTCTTACAGTGTGACACCTCCAAATAATAGAAAGAGACATTTTCAGCATCAGGCCTAAGCATAAAATAGGTAAAAGCTTTGCTTGTGCAGATTTGAGTTTGGGTGCCAACATAGCTAGCTGTATTGTGTCAAATAAAACAGGATGCGCATAAACTAATTTAAACGGCATTGTTCTAACACTAAACTTTATTCGAATTTGATTAATGCTCATATGAAGAGGAATATGCTATATTAAGACTAAGAGGGCTTATAATGAAGAGGACGACATGGAATATAAGTGGAAATAAAGGAAATATTGTGTTTAAAAATGTTGAACAAATGTTGAAGAGACTTTGTCACCAATACAAGCTTAGAAAAACATACGACTTCCGCCGAACTTTTCAAAAACTGTCAACTGCTCTGTCATTTTATAGCTAGCAATCATTTTATAATAATAAATATTAGGCTTATTATAATATTTATAATAACTATGTTATTAACAACAACAACAGTAATAATAATAATAATAATAATAATAATAATAATTATTATTATTTTAAAAGTAAACTCAAGTGTCATGACTGCGGAAGTTGATGGGTTTCAAGCCCACTTCATACTTCATCCTCTCATTTGTCTTGATAGATGTAAATCGCAGCCTCCTCCTACTGGCCCCTCCCACTCAAATACACACAGACCCACAGAAAGCGGGAGAGGCGTTTAAAACTGTTTGAGATCAGTCACCGACTTTGTCATCCCGAAAACCGTGGCGTTTGTCGCACGCTTTATTACCGTACTGACGGAAGATTTCGCTCAGACGAAGACGAAGGAAACGCTAGACCGTGAACCCCCTAAGAAAGTTTTCTTCAGCATTACTGAAGATTCGCTGGTATGTCACGTTGTTTCTGTCTTCGCTTCTTTGAGACGTGTAAATTGTCTTAGGATTGTTGTATGCGCAGTTTCGGGTTCTTGTAAGAAATGTAGTTGTATAGCATGTTTACAGTCGCATGCTCACGCACGTTGTTAGTTTCGCAGCACGTTGAGTCTCGCGACGCGACAAAACTAGTTGACGTCTGCAATGCAAAGTGACGTTCTTCAAGCGCACGTGAAGATATAAAGCCCATTAGATCTGATTAAGTGATTGCTAGATGTTCGTGTTGTGTAAGTATGCACGATGTCTGCAGATGTTGTGATGTGGTCAGGATGAGATGTGAAACTTGGTGCCTTCTGACAGCTGAACTGCAATGTGTCGTGCTGCAGAAAAGAAACGTGAAAATCACAGTTTTTTCCCCCTCCATTTACATGAAGCCCAACTCTTTTTTTTTAGGATGAGTGGACTGCCTTACACAGGAATTTCATTTAATCAAATTAATGTAGCCTACATAGCTCACATAACACTGGGGGTACAGTCATGACATGAATCTCTTTCAGTGCATGTAAAGACAAAATCCTCTTCCATTTACTAGTTGCAGGTATTGTGAAATTCTCAAGCAGGCCAGTAAGTATTAGATATTAC
>NW_015506113.1:208182-212197 GCF_001515645.1 Sinocyclocheilus grahami | reverse complement strand
AAAAAAAAGTAATTAAAGTATGCTTAGGTTTCATTGTACATATTTTCTTATCATTTTAAGTTCTCACAAAAATGTTTATCAATATAACTTATTAAAAATCGATCTAAATGTAAAGCAGCGGATGTCCTTGTTACTCTAGTTATCATGCTGTGTTCGGTTACAAAAGAGACATTTTTTACCTTCTCAGTTTGTCAAAGTGGCTTAATATAATATTTTATATAACCTAATCCATAATCTGTTCATGTGATGCGTACTATTTACACATTTATAAAAATTATGTCTTTGACTGAGACTGAAAGTCTCTTTCATTATGCATGGCTGATCTCCTCAGGGGGATTTGTTCTGGGTCCCGGTCAGGCTTTTCATGCCTGTCAGACATTAGATGATCCCTGCAAGTGTCTTACGTGAGAAAACGAGGGTTACTGGGTAGTGAATTGCATGGGAAAAGCTAGTCTGAGCTTTTAAAAGTACTAAAGTGGCTTCTCATACAGTGATTATTGGATTGGAGATGAACAGAGGAGTGAAGGTGGTTTCATGAGGACAACAGACCTGTGACTGTTATCTGATTCAAGACCCCTGTGACATGTTGATTCAGGTCCTCAGTGTTAGCGATCACTCACTCCCAGCTTATTACTCTCTAAAAAGATAGAGGGAGACAGAGGAAGTTCAGTGTTTTTGGGAGAGAACTAAATTCACCGTGCATAGCTGAGAAGATTATCACAAGATCATTTATTTTATTGAATTTCACTGACTTTTTCATCTTCTTTTCAGTCTTCATCACATTGGTGTTCTGTGTGTAGTGTCACTGATGATTCATAACTAGAGGCGTATGAGTAAAAATTGCATGTTGATGCAAGTGTAAGTGTGTTACTTTGCATGCTCTGATGTGACTCACAAAAAGAGGTCACACACACAGATGTGCAGATGTTCCATAAAAGTTTGTATGTGTGTGCTCTGAGGCGGCCCTGAGGTGTGATTTAGTGTGTGCATGCTGTGTGAAAGAACTCGTCTGGTGCTAAAGATGCGAAATTTAACCAGTGAGTTGATTAGATTGACTAATCTGTATCACTGTTGGAGGTTGTGGTTTTGTTTGAGTGCAGCTGGCCACTTCATGTCCCCAGTGTGTCAATCGCAGCCAGCACAGAGAGGATCCATTTGGGCCAACGAGCGCATCTTCCATTATAAACATGTCAAAGACGCCCCCGTCACCATTCACTTACGCAAAGGGGAAACCGCACTCTGTTTAGACTGAATGACTCAATCCAAATAAGATTCATTAGCTGTCAAAAGGCCCGTGTGGAACTTTACTATGGTTTTCGGAAGGCCTCCACTTCCAAAGTGGCCCTAGATGATGTGCTCTACAGGTACCCACTACCCACATTTTCATAAGTACTCATGCCATGTTTCTTGGCTGGAACAATGTAGGCTGGAGGGAGTTGTGTTTTATTTATACATGGCTAGAAATAGTTGTGGTGTGTTATTCTCTAGAGGTCATGTTGTATTTGGTCTGGCCTCTCATGCTGCGATGGTTTTCTGAAGGATATGGTCAAACATACCGTAAAGACCCCTTGGAATAAAAAATCTGAGTTTTATGATTTTTAGTCCATGTCTGTTAGCTTTGACATTGTCTCTTTACTCTCTTAAAAATAAAAGTCCTTTTTTGGCAGGAACCTTTAACATCCATGGAACGTTTCCATTGCACAAGTCAGGACATTTCACTAGGGGTGTGCGATATTTATCATCTGCGATAATATCTTAATTGTTGTTTTAACGATATGCAAGCTGACATGATCAAGTATGCCACTCACTTTGCAAAAAGGTTGTATTTATTTATTTTACAAAAACACGTGTTGAAAGTCCAAAATCTACATGCATGATGAAGCCTATTAGAATGCAGTTAAAATTATGAAATATCCCTGTATGGGTTTGTTTTTTATATTCATATAGTTATAAATAATATCACACAAGCAGCAGTGCTGTTTTCCTAAATATTAGCACATGAGCACAATCTTTAATGTGATATTAACTTAATACAACAGTTCAACAAACAAGAGGTTAATATTGAGTGAGGGTGCATTCACACTTGTCATGTTTGGTTCGATTAAAACGAACCCTGGTGCGATTGCTCTGTTAGTGCGGTTCATTTGAGCATGTGTGAACGCTGCCATCTGAACCCTGGTGCGCATCAAACAAGCAGACCGAGACCGCTAAAAAGATAGGTCTCGGTCCGCTTCCAAACAAACTCTGGTGCGGTTCGAATGATATATGAATGCAACACGGACCAAACACAGGAAGTAATGACAAGATGCATGACTTGACGATGCGGTGTAACCAAAACAAAATGGGCAGAGGGCAAACGTGGAGCAACGATGAGGTAAAGTGCCTTTTATGAGCTCTGTGAGTTTGCAGGTGGTGAAAATAAAATGATATGTACACACAAGAATGAGTGCGCTTAGTCCAGCAGACGGCATTAGGTGTGTTCGACTTAAAGCGGCGTTGAGCAGACCGATCAGTTAATGGGTGCTTTGATATCATACACCCGCAGCGCCGCTTTAAGTCTAACGCACCTTTTGTTTGTGGTGTTCGGTGAGTTCCGTCACGATACGTCATTCAAGCCGACCAATCAGGTTGTGAACGTATCACTATGCCTTTAGGTTCGGTGTCTTTAGGTTCACTGTCAAAAATGTCAATGTGAACGCTAAGCGGACCAGGACCAAATGTATCATTTTCCTTTTTGGTCCGGACCAAATGAACCAAACGAACCGAACTACAAGTGTGAACACACCCAGAGTTACATTTTAGACACAATATTGTATTTTTTTTTTCGGTTTCGCCAGCGAAAATAGTTCTAAACAAATCCGAAACAGAAAATGTTTGTGTTTCAGAGCAGCACTGCAGTGTTTCATTCCTCAATTAATCTGTTTTTGATCAAATCATTTGAGTCCATGATTCAATAGCTCATTCGTAAAGATAGTCGCTTGCTTCGTTTCTAAATCAGTCAGCCTGTTTGAACAAATCATTTGAATGAATGATTCAGTGAATCACTCATTAAGACAGGTACTTGCTGCCACCTTCTGGTGGTTTTAGTGTAATATTTATTTATCCATGACAGGCCTAAACCAGCCAAGGTACCAGCACCGAAAAACACACTCAGCTAAATATTGTTTAGTTATAGTTATCGAGATATAATTTTTTGTCAATATCGCACACCCCTGCATTTCACACTTACTATTTAACCCTGGGTCATTGTAAAACCCCGGTAAGCAGAATCCTGGGTTATCTTGTTTCGCGTTTCATGCTGCTGATACTAAACAATTAATCCTGGGTGTTCATAAGCCGACATTTCACACTGTACATTTCTTAACTCTGGGTTACGATTCTTATTTGCATATTTTGCTGTGTCAGTGTCATTGATTGAATGAATGCCACATGCAACCTGTTTACATGACGTCTAGCATTGCACATCCTCATAGGCTATGTTGCTGAGTGTGCTATCAAGTTTTTCCTGAATGGACACCTAAATATGAGGCATGCTGTTGGGTGTCTGTTGCTAATCATCTTGCCGTACCATTCGAACGCAATGCAGGAATAACACCCCAAGATGGTGCTAACCCTGCTGCTGGGATTCATAACCCCAGGTAAAAAGCAATTCTAACCCCGTTTCTAAGTTACAAGTGTGACGTTTACCGGGGATAAAAATGTGGTTTAGAACAACGATAACCCATATATATATATATATATATATATATATATAGTGGGGCAAAAAAGTATTTTGTCAGCCACCAATTGTGCAAGTTCTCCCACTTAAAAAGATGAGAGAGGCCTGTAATTTTCATCATAGGTATACCTCAACTATGAGAGACAAAATGAGAAAAAAAAACCAGAAAATCACATTGTAGGATTTTTAAAGAATTTATTTGCGAATTATGGTGGAAAATAAGTATTTGGTCACCTACAAACAAGCAAGATTTCTGGCTCTCACAGACCTGTAACTTCTTCTTTAAGAGGCTCCTCT
>NW_015506113.1:201691-207866 GCF_001515645.1 Sinocyclocheilus grahami | reverse complement strand
GGCAACGAAGGAGTGGCTTTGTAAGAAGCATTTCAAGGTCCTGGAGTGGCCTAGCCAGTCTCTAGATCTCAACCCCATAGAAAATCTTTGGAGGGAGTTGAAAATCCATGTTGCCCAGCGACAGCCCCAAAACATTACTGCTCTAGAGGAGATCTGCATGGAGGAATGGGCCAAAATACCAGCAACAGTGTGTGAAAACCTTGTGAAGACTTACAGAAAACGTTTGACCTCTGTCATTGCCAACAAAGGGTATATAACAAAGTATTGAGATTAAATTTTGTTATTGACCAAATACTTATTTTCCACCATAATTTGCAAATAAATTCTTTAAAAATCCTACAATGTGATTTTCTGGATTTTTTTCCCTAATTTTGTCTCTCATAGTTGAGGTATACCTATGATGAAAATTACAGGCCTCTCTCATCTTTTTAAGTGGGAGAACTTGCACAATTGGTGGCTGACTAAATACTTTTTTTCCCCACTGTATATTAGGGCTGCACGATAAATCGCATGCGATATTTAACGCACATCTTATCAGTAAAGCAAAACCACGTTCATATTCGCGTAATTTTTTGCGCAGTTCGTCAGTGAACAACGGCTCTGTGTAGTTAATGCTGCTCAATGTGAAAGCCCGCAGGTGATGGAGATTTACTGCTGATTAAAGAACTGGCTTTTTGATGAGATGCACATTAAATATCGCATGCAATTTATCGTGCAGCCCTAATATATATATATATTTGTTCACTGCCAAGTTCTTTGGGGAACTCTAAATTTTTTTTTTATGGCATCGCTGTGAAAACTCTTTTGGAAACTTTATTTTTGAGAGGGTAGAATGAGCATTTACTGCCTAATACCAAACTATGGTTAAAAACGTCACATGATTTTGGCAATACGTAAGCATAAGGATCCCATCTTATCCCATCTAATTGTTTCAGTAGGAAATATGTCAACGAAGGAAAGAACATTGCTTTCATCAAACCATTTCATGGGCTCTGTAAAGGACAGCTTTTGATGTTTGGATGGATTGGCTTGGGAACAGTTTGTCAAGTTGGACTCATCTTCACACTGGAATGCGTATTCTGCAAATCCTTGATTTTATACAGAATGTAATTTTACACAAGAACCCTAATGCGATAAACACAAATTCTGACCTGCTTGTGAATGATCTGTATCTTTCATTAAGTCAGTTTCTCATTTTGAACTGAATATTGATGGTTTTATAGTTTTAAGTCACGCTTCTTCCTCCAGAGTGAAGTGCCTCTTTGAGTTCAGAGCGAGGCTGCGTATTAAACCATATGGTGTTCGTCACTCCACCTACACAGTAAAAGTATGGAGTAGCTACTTATTATGTTCAGTCTGGGGTCTGCTGCCTTGAATTTGCTAATGACA
Organism: Sinocyclocheilus grahami; assembly: GCF_001515645.1. Lineage (NCBI taxonomy): Eukaryota > Metazoa > Chordata > Actinopteri > Cypriniformes > Cyprinidae > Sinocyclocheilus > Sinocyclocheilus grahami. The sequence goes on along the minus strand of NW_015506113.1, from coordinate 206,477 downwards.
TTTCCAGATTTTTTCTGAATGTTATTGTACTATATCTTTCTGCCGAGAAATAGAGGGAGAGACAAAATCAGCAGGAGTCATATGAGGTGAGGTCTCTAAACTAGACCCCGACCGATATATCGTTTTGCCGATTTTATCGGTCGATACGAGCCTGTCGCTGTTATATCGGTATCGGCAAATATGCCGCCGATATGACATTTTTTTTACAGAACATATAACGCAGATAAAATGCTTAAAATGGTGTAATTACTTAGTTTGTCCAGCAGAGCGCGCTCCATGGTTAGCTACTGGTGACCTGGATGAAACGCTTTACAGCTTAAGTCTAAGGAAAACCATTGAAACTTTGAATGGTCATATCTCCGTAATGGGGCTGTGAATCCGCACCAAATTCAGGGGATCCCTTCAGCTCGAGGAACCCTCTCGAACGCGAATCGAGTGTACGTCTAGAGGCCCACTTTCGAATGAGACCACCCCCGCGTCGATAGCCCCCGGGGTTCGGGTATGGAATACCATTGAAACTTCAGTCTGGCGCCGACCGATCTGGCGATCCCGGGGGGCTACCTACCGACGCAGGGAGGGTGGCGTTCGAGAGGGATCCTCGAGCTGAAGGGATCCCCCGAATTTGGTGGAGATCCGCCGGCACGTTCGCGAGATAGTGACACTAGTCAACACTTTCACTTCAGTAAGGAGGTCTCTTGTTCAGGCAGCAGCATTCAAGCATTGTCTTATTCGACCGCAAGTGCCCTGCGAAGTGGACTTCACATGAAATTCCGCCATGATTCCAGTTCCAAGGGAATGTACATGTTACAATCAAAAGACATTAAAGTGCGTGAGACGTTAATTTATATTGTATTTATTTTAGGGATGCACCAATATGAAAATTTTGGCTGATACCGATAACCGATTATTCTTTATTTTTGAAAGCCGATAACCGATATGTTGGCCGATAAATCTATATCCAAATTGTTATATACTTTTTGAGAGCCTGATTACAAAAAAGGTCTCATCATTAAAAGCCACATCCCAAACACTTCAACATAAGCAGCCTAGTTTGAACGGTGTGCGTTTTAAAAATATTTTTACTCTCCCATTACCAAATTTAGTCATAAAAAAGTCTTACAAATAAATAAAATAATGCATAAATAATGCAAACAAGTCACTGGATATCATTACACGTGTAAAGAATCAAAATGAATGCGCCACAGATCAATAAAACAGAAAAGGCAGTTATTGCGTGCTATAGTCAGAATGTGTGATCCTGTTGTGGATGCGCTCTTCCCATATCAACGCGCTGAAACACAGCAACTAAACCCAAAGAATGCACAACGTTTTATTATAATAATGTTCTCATTAGAATGTTATATACACAACATTCCCAATCATAGTTATTAATGTTGTGCACTGCTGTTTTAGCTGCGTGCGCTGAGCTAAAGACGATCACCGGTAAACTGAAGCGCTCTTTTAACTTAACCAAACACATTCTATATGAGATAAATCAGATATACATCAAATAAACACAATATTACAACGTACAATTGCACAAAAGGCTGCAAACGAACAGCGCGCATCTGAAGTGTCTCTGAAGGAAATAATGCGTTATTTATCGGCTTTAAGATATCGGCCAAATTTTCTTATCAGGCCGATACTGATAACAGAAAAAATGAGCATTTATCGGCCGATACCGATATGGTGGCCGATATATCGTGCATCCCTAATTTATTTATAAACGTATATTATGTCACACTTCACACTTATGTAAGTAAGTTTCGTCTGTGTGTGAAGACCGTAGCGCAAATCCGTGAATGAATGTTCCGAAGTGAAATAAACTTCAAAGGAATAAAGTTGATAATTGAATTAAAGTTGAATAAACTTCAACTTTACTGTTCAGTGCACTGATGTCAGACTCATTTTGGATAATAAAGTTTATTGTTAAATTGTTAAATGCCCTGCCTCCATTACATATCTTTGTCACGTCATTATAAGTGTTTGATCACCACATTTGAGTGATCATTGCAAAAAATGTGTTTATGTATATATATTCTGTTTATGTAAATACTGTATTCTATATATAGTACCAGTCAAATGTTTGGACCCTCGAATGGGAAAGCGTCCAAACTTTTGACTGATACTGTACTATAATATACACAAAGAATATCAGCCGATATATCGATATCGGCCTTTTTTTTACTCCCTAATATCGGTATTGGTATCGGCCCCGAAAAACCCATATCGGTCGGGCTCTACTCTAAACTGAAACAAACACACTATATTTTATAATTGATTGAGTTAAATAGAGGTGCTCACGTGCCATGGTTTTAGTTTATGGTCCACTATTGTTCCACTGGTCCATTTTTGGGGGCGAAATGCTTAGAAAGTTCAGATATTACACTCACACAGCTGTTCGAGAGGATGATATTCGTTATGGTCAAATAATTAATTGAAAATAACATGTAATGTACCATAACGTAACACCAATGGGCCTGGGGCAGTGTTTTAATTTTGTATTTTGTTTTGCCCTAACCAGGCCTGCAGATTTTTTTTCATTAAGCTTCTTAAGCACTTTTATTTTTTTAAGCGCTTTCATTTTGTTTTGTTAATTTTTTAATTTTTTGCCCAATCCCGGCCAGTAGAAAAAAGTTTTTTATTCATTTAAAAAATTTTTTTTTTCTGTTTTATTTATTCTTTTGTTTTCCCCAACAATGGGCTTTTATTTGTTTTGTTGTGATTTTTGTTTTGCTTCGGTTTGCCCTTGATAACATCTTCTTAAATCTGAGGACTCCAAAATGCCTCTATGGGCACTGGCTTGGGGCCTCTATGCTGGAAGTGCAATATTTGTTGAGATTCTGCAAAATGACTTCCCAACCTCAGCAGCTGCCCGTGCGTGAATGGCTCTTTGTTCCTGCAGCTGTTTGCAGAGAGAGAGAGAGAGAAAGAGAGAGCATGCTCTCCTCACCTTACTGAGAGAAAATGAGAAAAGGGCAGAAAGATAGGAGAAGGAAGGAAGCAGAGTGAAAGCTATAGTTTCAGAAACTGATGAAGTTGCGGCTTTCGTTACTCCTCTCTTGGGGACACCCCCCAGTGTAGCATGTGGTTGTTTTTAACCATTGATAAATGTTCTGATTGACATTTGAGGTTTTAATCCATCTGTGCCTCTGTGCATCTTTGTGTAAGTTTTACATATATTGATTCTCCACAGTGCACTGGGGTAGCGTGTGATGGGTTGAGGCACAGTTCCTCACCCGTTGCTACACGGGTGGCTGATTGTGCTGAATGTAACTGCTAAACCCATAAGTGAAATGCTTGGTTTTGCTTCAGTAAACTAGCGTGACAAACCTGTGATGCTGTTTGGTCAGGTTAATAAGAGTGTTATTGGCCTTTAGACTGTGCATGTGTAAACATATCTACACACTCTGTGTGGGATGGTGATGTATGCCTCTTAAAATCTGCTACTTTCATAATAGGTCATCTTTATGAGCTAATGAAAAAAACATTAGAGAGGCAGCCATGTCGAAACTGGTGAGTTGTGCAGCAGTCACAAACTGGAGTCTTGCGGTGCTCTAAACTATAAATATTTAGAAATATGAACCTTTTCATCGATTTATAATAATAAACTGTCTGAAAATAATAGGAAATTGCTTTTAAGACTGCTATTAATATCAGTTTTGCCGATGTTTGGACCTACATTCACCATTATTTACTTCAAAAACACTGAACCTGTATTTGGGACGGTGGCCATGGAAAACGTTTCATTTTCAGTTTTCAAAAAGTTAATTTTGTCAAAATGGAATTAAACTAACTGAATTGAGTCTGACGTGACATTTCAGAGGCTCTGAGCAGACGTAAATGTTTGAATGCCAGTGTAGATTTGTTTGAAAGGTTTATATTTAATGACACAATATCTGTCATGATGCAGATGGTATGTTTATTATTGCAGCACTTTGTCAGGTCAGGTAGTGGACTTAGTGAAACTGCATGTGGATAATGCATGTTGTATTTAAGCTCCACTAGTGTGGCATGTGTTGGCTTTAGCCCACCCTCCGGTGAACTCTGATTGGCCGCTTCATTGCTCAAGTTCAGTTGTGGTCATGTTAATTAGCTGTCATCTGTTAATGGCATTAACAGCAAACTCCAGGTGTCTAATCTGACGATTATCTCCACTGCTGCATTTCTTTTATTGTGTCGTTTAAATCACTATGTATATTGAAAAGTGGCTGTTCAGAGTATTTTCACAGACAGTATTTTCACTTTATGCTTTAGTTTTTCATTTTCTAGATATTAGACATGTTTTAGTGATTATGAAACAAGCGTACAGTATTCAAAGTATGACCAGGATGTAACTTAGTTCAAGTTTACTTGTTTATTTGCATTATTTTGTGTAAATGTAAGTTGTAATTTTTTGAAAAAAGTCTCTTATGCTCACCAAATCTGTATTTATTAAATCAAAAGTACAGTAAAACTGTAAAATTCAAGGTTTGTACTATTTTTATATATTTTTTTTATCCGGTTATTAAAAGTATTTTTTGTTCTTTTAAATATTTTAAAATGGCAAAGCTGAATTTTCAGAAGTGAAAAGCAGCCTTTGATACTGCAGCTCAGGTCAGTATGACCCATCTCTTATTTTCTTCATTCCCACCATTCACACGAGGCTTAATTAGTGGGTTGAGATTAACAAGTGCCACTACCTCAACCAGAGCCCTGCTGTCTCTTCCCATCTAAGTCCACAGGATGTGACATTAAGACTCTAATACCCTGCTGCTTGGTCACTGACTGACATCTTTCTCTCTCT
>NW_015506113.1:197141-201681 GCF_001515645.1 Sinocyclocheilus grahami | reverse complement strand
CTATTTTTATATATTTTTTTTATCCGGTTATTAAAAGTATTTTTTGTTCTTTTAAATATTTTAAAATGGCAAAGCTGAATTTTCAGAAGTGAAAAGCAGCCTTTGATACTGCAGCTCAGGTCAGTATGACCCATCTCTTATTTTCTTCATTCCCACCATTCACACGAGGCTTAATTAGTGGGTTGAGATTAACAAGTGCCACTACCTCAACCAGAGCCCTGCTGTCTCTTCCCATCTAAGTCCACAGGATGTGACATTAAGACTCTAATACCCTGCTGCTTGGTCACTGACTGACATCTTTCTCTCTCTTGTTCTGCAGAGCTAGTGGGGACTGTTCAAGAAGACACCCTGCTGCTACTTTTTCTGCCACGTCTGGCTTTTAGAAAAAAGCGTTTTCTTCCAGCCATGTGGCTAACGGCATTCATACACCCCTCTGCCATCCTGTTTTTGACCCTCAGCAGCTTGGCCTCTGCAGGTAAGCGCTGTTATCCTTGTAACCCATCATCTCTCTCCTGGGATTTTGGAATAACAGGTCAAGAGTGAGTGAATGTGGCATGACGTTGCATGAGTCGTCTATATCTTCTGTTCCGTTTGCCTTATGAAGATGAAGAAAAGACTGGGAATTTATGAGGGATGTTTTAAACAGTTTTAAACAACCTATGTCATGGCTCATGATGAAGTGAATACCAGTGCTTGAGCACACTTGGGAATTTTGAGTGTGTTTTATGTAAAGTGTAAATTTCTGGTCATCAAGCAGTGCCAAATGGACCCATCTGCCTTTGTTTAAACAAATAGGTAGTCTCCAAACTCATGCCAATGTTTAAGCCAAAATGTTTAAGCCTGTCAAACAGCAGTGTTTGGAACCGTGCATAGTGATGCTACTGTAGCAAGAACAAACCTCAGTACTTAATGGGGTGATGGGAAGTTACCTTCAAATATTTGTGCCATAAACACCAATGTTTTGTTATGCACGTAGCTAACTATAAACCTGCAACATTTTGATATCACATTGTTCATTTTTACAGTGTTTTGTTTTTGTCTCTTAATGAAAATGTCCTTTTTCAGCTTTAGTCAAAAATGGCATTTAAATTTAGTAAAATAAACATTTTATTTGGCAAATAAATGCAAAATTACACCAAATATTCAAACACTTTATATATTAATTTTAACATATATCAATATTTAACAAAAACCACATGTAAAAACTGTCCTGGTGGATTACCTTAGCTTCTGAAATGATATTATAAGTACACATTATAATATGTTGTGAGTTCTTTATGCTTTAGCTTTTCTTTTTTTAAGGGGGTTAGATATGTTTTAGTGTGTTAGCATTCATAAGATCTAGTTACAAGGCCACTTGTGCATTTGTATAATTTTGTATTAATGCAAGTTCTAATTTTAGGTTTATGTTGTGTATATACACACTACAGTGCAAAAATTTGGGGGTCATTATGTTTTTTTTTTAAAGAAGACTTCTAAGCTCAGCAAGACTGCATTTATTTAATTAAAAATACTGTGACAATGTGAAATATTTTTACAATTTAAAACATCGTTTTTTTAGTTTTAATATTTTAAAATGTAATTTATCCTTGTCTTGGCAAAGATGAATTTTCAGAAGTCTTTTAGTCTTCAATGTCACACGATCCTTAAGAAATAATTTCAATATGCTGATTTGGTGCTTCAAATTTCTTTTTTTTAAAATCATCACAATTAAAAAATTGTTTTTTTTACGGTAGTGTATCTGATTAATCTTACATGTAGTTAATTAATGTGCTAGCATATTTTTTTCAGTTGAAAATCAACTCGGTTGCCATCATGAAGTGGTTTTTTCAATTCATCTTCATTTTTATTGACAAAAACCGTTACTAAAGTCGGATTTTCATCTGTAATACGATGATGAAATTGACACAATATTTGACTGGATTTAGTCACAGAAAACGGGGCATGTTCTTTGCAGAGACTCTTCGTTGGGCGTTTTCTCGATAAGCTATACTCGCCGCTCATTGTCTTGACAGAGTGAGGCAGTGTTGCCTGTTTTGTCAGGCAATCATGATTCGCCCGCTGTGTTCGGAATTTCCCCGGTTCCTCCCAGCATGAGTCTTCTAGATCTGGCTGTCAGAGAGCAAAGGCCGGGGGGGATTTGCATTAAGAAAGTGCTGACAGCCTCAATCTCTCAGCCCGAAACACCAGTGCCGCACGTCAGCTATGCCTCCTCTAACTCGACTCAGGCAGCTCTATCTGTGTGATTGATCAGGACTTGTTGGCTCAGTCTCTTCAGAAGAGTGATGATTTGTTCCCCTCTGGCACAACAGCCTGACAGATAGTTGCATGCCAAGAGAAAAAGGGAAAGAAAACAATAAGGCAGCAACAAAACAAACATAAGGAACAGGCAAAATTATGACAGTCATCAAGTCTGGGTTGTCGGGATGGAGAGTTATTATTTAAGAGCGCACATTTCACACAATTCGATGGTTTTGCTCTCACTTGTTCTGTCAAACATCTCTTTGTTGGTAACAGATCCCACTGGTCATTCTCAGCGGTTTTGTGATTTCTCTGTCACTCAAACTGAATGCTTTTCTTCTGGAGTTAAAGACCAAATCACATTCCTGAGGTGTAGATATTGGAATAAAATCACTCAATAAAATATAATAAAATTCATTGTCATTCAAAACAAGCCACTTTCAATCAAATTAATTAATTAATTATTATGACTTTGAATCAGATTAATTAACTAATAATTATGCTTATCAATTATTAATTAATTAAATTAACAGCCTATACAGTTCAAATGTTTGGGGATTTTTTTAGAAGATTAAAAAAAAAATTCTTCATGAAGGCTACATTTATTTTATCAACAGTAAAATCAGTCATATTGTGAAATATTATTACAACTTAAAATAACTGTTTATTTATATGTTAATATATTTTTAAAATGTAATTTATTCCTGTGATAGCAAAGCTGAATTACTCCAGTCTTCAGTCACATGATCCTTCTGAAATTATTCTAAGATGCTGGTTTACTACTACTAATAATATGCTTAATTTATAGCGCCTTTCCCAAGCTCAAGGACGCTTCACAATGAAAGTAGCAGAAAAACAATAATTTCATACATAATCAATTAAATGGACAATGGACATTTGCCAAGTCCAAGACATGTGCGATTGCAGTTGCATATCACATTTATTATTTATTATCATCATTTACAGCTCAAAAAACATCTCTTTTTATTATCAATGTTGAAAATGGTTGTGCTGCTTAATACTTCTGTGGAAACCTTGACGTTTAAACCTTATTACATTTATTTATGATTCTGTGATGAATACAAAGCATTTATTTGAAATAGAGATCATTTGTAACATTTCACTTGTCTTTACTGTCACTTATAAATCTAACGTGAAAAGACATTCAATTCTTGTGGCAGGGGCATGATTAAATGTTTTTAAACAGTTTTTTAATTAACAATTACACTAAATTGATGTTTTAAATGCACAACACTACTAAATTCACGAAACATGTGGTTGCCAGGAAGTTGACGTTAACCAGCCAGATAATTAACAATTAAAGGATTATAAAAGTCGACAACTCGTAGAGGTGAGAATTAAGCCATGCTAAATAAGAGACGGAAGGCTTTTTGAATAAGAAAACAAAAAAAAAAAGAATGCAAAAAGTGCTGCGCGAGGTGGGTGTGGGATAATTCAACTCTAAACCATATCAATTAGGGATGCACGATATATCGGCCACCATATCGGTATCGGCCGATAAATGCTAATTTTTTCTGTTATCGGTATCGGCCTGATAAGAAAATTTGGCCGATATCTTAAAGCCGATAAATAATGCATTATTTCCTTCAGAGACACTTCAGATGTGCGCTGTTCGTTTGCAGCCTTTTGTGCAATTGTATGTTGTAATATTGTGTTTATTTGATGTATATCTGATTTATCTCATATAGAATGCGTTTGGTTAAGTTAAAGTATATAACAATTTGGATATAGATTTATCGGCCAACATATCGGTTATCGGCTTTCAAAAATAAAGAATAATCGGTTATCGGTATCGGCCAAAATTTTCATATCGGTGCATCCCTAATATCAATCCAAGGAACTCAAGAATTTAAGGAAAATTGACCGGATTCTCGGGCTGCTCACAGCGGAACGGTTCCTGTTAATGATGGTGAAGCAGGAGGACAATGGCCACTGTGTCAGAATGTCCCTTGAGTTTAGTGAAGTTTGGCCTGAAAACAATCCCACCTACCTCTTCCTTTAGCTCTCTTGAGCAAGCATTGTTGCTTTGCACTATATATTCGCTTCCTTTGAGTCTTTCTCTGACATTTTGGCATATTTATCTGGAGCGCATTTATTGAGGCTCTTCCTTTAAAGTTTATTTTATTTTGTAGTATTGTTGATGAAGCTGTCCCAAACCTTTGTCTTGGGTGATGTTGATCTTGATAAATAGGAGTCTAAACAAACTTTATGAGTGCCAGATCTTGGCATGCTTGTACTCAATCTTTTTCTTTTTGTTTTAGAGCATAGCGGCCTCCCT
>NW_015506113.1:196047-196617 GCF_001515645.1 Sinocyclocheilus grahami | reverse complement strand
GTACTCAATCTTTTTCTTTTTGTTTTAGAGCATAGCGGCCTCCCTCAAAGACTCCCGTCTCTTGTTTTCTAAAAACTTGGACATTATCTAATCTGCAGCATCAAAGTGTCTGCAGCCCTGAGTTCTTTCCGCATGGACTTCAGATCACTGCCAGTCATAACCTGTGTTCAGCTCTAGTCATCTGATTATAGAGATGACAGAGGTGTGATATATGAACGTCTCCATGTCTTTTGAGACCTTGTCACCAGAACGTCTCTTCTTCAGTGCTGTATGTCATGTGACAGCTGAGAAATGTGTAACCTATATGACAAAACAGGAAGAAGATCTGTCTCAGTGTGTCCCAGGATGTCTTATCTCACTTATGTGATGTAACTGATACAGCAAGCTAAGGAATAGTTTCACAGTGTTAAATTTGTAGGTCTATATATGTAATTAATGTTTACACTTCAATGAGAATTGCATGTAATTGCTTTATAATAGGCCATAATGAGCTAATGAAAAAACCAAGATGTGAAAAAAAGTGTAAAATGTGTTCTCTTTCCTAGGGTTGGGTATCGTTTTTTTTTTTTT
>NW_015506113.1:193388-194822 GCF_001515645.1 Sinocyclocheilus grahami | reverse complement strand
TTTTTTATTTAAATTTTTTTAATTAATGGCGAGGGGTTCTAATCTCTTTTAATAAAGGTTGGCCATAAAGCTGGCCAACCAATAGGGTTCACACTGTCACATGCTCAGAGCCGCTGCTGTTACATACAATTATGAGTTGGTGGCGCTTATGAACGAGTGTTTTGCTAAACGAGAGTTAATGGCATTAATGTTCTCTTGTATTTGGTGTTGTTTGATAAACAACATATGAACATATAAAAATTAGAGAATGCCCACAAGTTATGTGACTTTTATATGACTTTTTAAAACTACTTTTAGTGTGTGTGTTTTTTTATTTTATTATATTTAATTTTTTTGGGGAGCATCACAGCATGGTCCCCATCGACTTTAATTGTGTAGAAAAGAGCAACTTGAACATTCTGTTAAATATCTCTGGTGTCCCATCAAAGAAAAAGTATACCGATATAAAATGTTGAATATATGATGCTAGAAATGTTCATTTTCTGGATGAGCTTTCTCTTTAATAAGTGTTTTCAAATAGGCTGTCTGTTCTTCAATACATTTTCTGTATTTCTCTCTCTCGCTTTTCATCCCTTCAGTTGTCAGACATTCCTTTCTAAGCACTTTTTCTACGTCAGAGTTGTCTTTTTTGGTCTCTCATTTTGCCAAGCTGTAGATTCTTAGTATAGTCTGTTATTATGGGATGGCAGGGCTGTTGGAAGCTCTCAGGTTTCATTGTTATAGTGGAGAGTAGAGCATAAAACTTGCCAGAAATGAATTTGCAACACTTGCCAAAAACAGCTCTTGCAGGATGCTGGTTACGCCGAGGTCCGAGCGTGTGGCCTGTGGGTCGGCTGCTCATGTAAGTGGGCGAAATGACTCGCTTTTTCCTCACTGCTCCATCATTTTTATCCTCCCACAGCTCACAAGAATGAGTGACAGTTTGTTGTGCCCGTAGGCAGATCGTTCCTCTCTCCTTCCATCCTGTCATGTGACAAAGACATGAATAGAAATAGTGCTGAAAGGTGAGTTTACAGAAATATACCCGCAGTTCTATTCAGCTCCATGAAAAGCTTTAAAGGGATCAGTCCTTCATCCTCATTTAAAAGGAATAAAGACTTGTGGTGTTGTGGAGACCCGAAACACTAAATAAACCATAATAAAGCATGGCTCTACAATAGGTGTGTGGCCCAGGGCCAGTGGAATAAAAATTTGGGCTAGTTGACGGAACGGTCACTTGCCTGTTGGGTGTGTTCCCCTTCATCTTAAGTTCATTGATAATGTACATGTGTTTTTATGTCTTAAACATCCATTTTCTAGGATGTTTTGAACAATATTTACAATCTTTGCTGTTTTAAATTTAGAATTTTTCCCAGTTGTGAATTTAACTTATAGGGGAAAAATAATTAAAAGCTTCCATTTTACATTATAGTTGTGTATATATATGTATATATA
>NW_015506113.1:171157-193378 GCF_001515645.1 Sinocyclocheilus grahami | reverse complement strand
TTCGGATTCGGTTCTAGTACATACCGGTTACATAGGTACCGGCGCCATATTGGTACCGGTTTCAGTACCCAACCCTACTCTTTCCTTTCTCTCACTTCATTCTTCCTGCGCAAACAGTAGGCTAATATCTGTTCTTTTATATATATATATATATATATATATATATATATATAATGAAATATCTTTTAAATTTAAAAATAACTGTTTTCTATTTTAATATATACAGCAGCCAGTACTACAGTCTTCAGTGTTACACAATCCTTTAGAAATCATTAATTTGCTGATTTGGTGCTCATGTAAAATATTATTATCAGTGTTGAAAATGGTGCTTAATATTTTTGTGAAAACTGATTTTTTGATTTATAGAAAAGTCTTTACTATCACTTTTGATCAATTGAATGCATATTTGTTGGATAAAAGCATTGTTTTTAATACTATCTTTTAATTATGAATTAAAAATAAATTTGAATGTAAAAGTAAAATCACTTTTTGTGGAATCAGTTAAAATATTGGCAAGGCAGGTAAAAAAAACCCTCCCTATTGTGTATCCCTATTGTTGAGCCCTGCAACTTAAAAGTTTGTTTAGACTCTTACTCTGAGAAACGACCCCAAACAACATTTTAATTGTCATAATCTCATTTAAAATGACTTGTGTGCTTTCCCTCTCTTATGTACCAGGCACAGAATCAGACTGACTATAATAGTGCCTCTCCAAATGTTTGAGGACAAATGATCTGTGTGCTGTTTTATGGTTTGTGTGACTGACTACGTCTAAATGTGCGTACGTCTGTGTGTGTGTATATGAGGCCTGCCAAATTGTATTGTGCAACCGCTGCAATCTGAGTCGCGGTGCTGTGGAGGCAGAGAGAGCCAAACCACCACACTCCACACACTGCTCCAAACTGGAAGGAGAGAGAGCGAGAGAGATCTCCTTCCTAAACCAGATGTTGCTGTGTGATTTAAGTGTAAGTAACCAGACTCCTTCACTGCTCTTGTGTTGGCACGAGGGAGAGGTGTAGGGATGTTTACATAGCAACAGCAACCCGCCTTTGGCTTAATTACAGGTTACTGCAATCTACACCGCGGCTCGCAATCTCTCCGTGTCAGTCTGATACTCTCTCTATCTCTTTCCCCTCCACCACAACCGTAATGCCAGTAAGTGAGTGTGTAGACTACCTCAGCCAGGAACCTAATAGAGAACAGCTGGGATGACCCTGCATTTTCCATTGTGTTTTATATAAAGCAGGAAAAAAAGAAAAGAAAATAAAAAACACAGGCCACAAGATTTGGAGAGGTCTAGGGAGCGTGCCGTGAATTCATTGATAAAGAGAGGAAGAATCATAGCTACAGTTAACTCCTTTTATACCGACTGTGCGAAGAACAAGAAGTCTGCCTAGAAAGAAATCTGAAATATCTTTACACAATTTATAAATATATATAAAATAATTACTTATGTTACATGACATGGGAAAACATCTACAATCCCATTTAAATGCCATTTCTTTGATTATTTGGTATTTTGATGCAATTCTGTGGAAGCCTTTAGAGAGCTTTTTTTTTTCTTTTTTCTTTAGATTTCAAGTGACTTTTTTTGTGATTTCGGCATAGCGAGCTGTTTTCTTGAGATCTTGACTTTTTTTTGTTCTTAGTTTAAGTTACAATTTGTGACACTTGATAAGTGGCTTTTTTTTAAAGCTGCTTTGAAACAATATTTATTGTGAAAAGGGCTATTTGACTCAGAGGTCCCCCATTGACCTTAACAATATTCGCCCAACACGGCTGTTCCAATTATTAATGATTTACTGGATGAAGATTAAGGATAATGATTTTAAGAGGGTTTTACTCTTAATTAAAAAAATTACCGTCATCATACAGTATATTAGTGGTCGACCGATATGTGTTTTTTGACAGCCGCATCGGTTGTAATCAATTCCGATTATCTTGGAAAGCAGGGTGGCCGATGGCCGATATAATTTTATTTATTTTAATTAATATTTAAGAAATTTGAAATCATTTGAAAATTGATTAAAAAATAAATGTGCTCAATAAACATATTTATACTTTAGATGACAAAGTATTTTTCACAAATAAATAAATATTTAATAAAAATATAATTAAAAAGGAAGTAAACACTGTAACCAACAGGGCACTCAGTATTCTGGGAAGTTTGTGTGCATTAATAATTTTTTCAAATAAAGCCAAGGTAACACTCATTTTACATACAGCACACAGTGAAAATGGCATGAATATGACAGTGGGCAAATGCATAAAGCGCAGCATAATTTAAAATCACGAATTTAAAATTTGTCGATCGTGCATCTCCAGTGAAGCTGAACTCTCCTCCTGTCCGTATTCAACTCACACGGATCGACCGTCACACAGAGAACACGCAATCATGCAGGTCACATGCACACTTCACAAGATCTCACAACTGGATCGACAAAGTTTGCAAGGTTTTTGAAATTAGATGTTTATTAGACATTCAAAGATTTGTTTAAATTATATAAATGCCTGTTTGCTGAATGCTGACGGCAAATAAGAAAGTATTATAATGTTTGCCTTTCTATTACTAATAATATAAAAGCAATCGTTATAAGCCTTTTTTTATTATTTTTTTTACAATAATTCCTTTGTTTAACTGTTTAACCGATTATTAGACCGACTTCTATCCGCATTTAGACAGAACTGTTAACGACAACAGCAAAAAAGAGGGAGAATGTGAGCACTGTGTTTTCGCGAAAATGCAAACGCTAATGCAGGATTTGCAATTGCATTTGGATTATGTCACAATTTATGCGTCCACGTATTGAAAACGCAATTGAAAATACAATTTGCAATTCCTTTTGAAAATTGTCCGGAATATCGTTCCATAGCATCCAGCTATTGCTGTGACTGAATAAAAAGAAGATAGAAACTAGTGTTGTCAAAAGTACCGATGTCGGTACTAAAATGTAAAAAATGTGAGGATACCAGCATTTCCCGCTAACATTTTGAGTGCTGTTGAGCGGATTCTTAAACCGCTCTGATTGGCCATTGTGTTCACGTGCTCGACAGATATGTCTGTGATTGGCTACAATGATCATCGCTTCACGCTCTTCACCGAGTGCTTACACAGATACAAACGGGAGCATTTGAAAGCCACGTCTATCAGTGGATACGTGACGTCTATGAGCAGATATATTAGTGATTTTTAAAATTTCAGTACCCACTGGTTTGACAACACTAATAGAAAGGTAAATGATGAAACTGTGACAATGTATAGTTTGTGTTTTTCAAGCCATCTATGGTATTTTCATAATACATAAGTATATTTATAATCCATTGCTAATTGACTTATTGACTTTTTCATCAGAGCAAGTGTAACTGCTGCATTCATGCGCTCCTCGGATGGTCTGATTTCCCGAGGTGTGCTTTTAAGTCAGAATGTGAAAACAACATGGACACTAACATTACTACAAAGATGTGTTGGATTTGTGTTATCAGAGCTGATCCTTTATATGTCTGTTTTCGAGCACCAGAGGGCAAATAATTAAATTGACATCTCAGGCATTTAAGTGGCACCGAAATCTGTGTTCTGATTCGGCCCGATACATACCGGTCATAAAGGTACCGGTGCCATATTGGCAATGGATTTCGGTACCCGTGTTTCTTTGTATTATATGTCTGTTTTCGAGCACCAGAGGGCAAATAATTAAATTGACATCTCAGGCATTTAAGTGGCACCGAAATCTGTGTTCTGATTCGGCCCGATACATAAAAGTGTAAGTAAACAGGGAGAGCTGCATAAAGGTACCGGTGCCATATTGGCAATGGATTTCGGTACCCGTGTTTCTTTGTGAACAGTACAGACAATATTTAACCAAAATTTACTCACAAGAAATCTTCATTAAGAAATGTATTCTTTCCAGGAATTCCTTGTACTTTCAAATGAGAACTGGAGTTCTTGAGTATATCCGAGGACCTCAAAGAAAGATTTTGAGACAGTGTTTACTGATTAAAAGCAAAAAACTTGTATGTATCTGATAAAAACTAATGAAAAGGCATCCCCCTTTGTGCACCTCTTTGTTAAAGAGTCAGAAAGTAGTTTTGCTCTTCTTATGCTGACAATGCAGTGAAGTCAGTGGGATGTTTAGTTTGCCATTACGGTAAGAGGCGCTATAGGGAACAAGCTGTAAAAGTATCACTGAAAATCACTCTTTCCCTGCCTGACTGAATGGAGGACTATTTTCTACCAATCAAAATGCTATGCCCCATCAATGTCCTGCAGTTAGTTCCATGGTGCTTTTGAATTTTGAACTATTGATTTAGATTATTTTAATAAAGTGAATGTGAAAACAATGACTTTTCAAGTGTGCATAGTGATTGTGTGTCTGCCAACTGACCTTGGTGGCCTAGTGCAGTATTTTGTATTTGGGTGTGTCTTCAACTTTGGGCCACTTTTCAGGGTTGTTTTTTATTCAAATGTAACAGGTTTCAAGGCAAGGAGTCAGATTTTGTATTTAAAAAATATAAAAAATTTACAAATCGCCACCAATTCAGAAAAAAAACACTAGCTTCTCTAATCTTTTTGTATTATATTGGCTTTCTTTTTATTTATTATAAAGCAAAAAAAGGCCTCTAACACTAGCTTGCTCTCTTTTCATATTCTATATGTTTTCTTTTTATTTATTATATAATTAAAAAAACAAACACAAACAAAAAAACCCTTGCTACGTGTACTTTTCAGTCCTGTGTCTCGTGTTTTCCTCCCCCACGTGTTCCATGACACAGTTTTCCCATGTCGATTGTTTCCAATTTGATTCCAGGTGTGTCTCGTCTTCCCCTGATTAAAATTGTATATAAAGTGTGTTCTGCCCATTGTTTCCTCTCCGGTATTGCATGTCGTCAATCCTCTCCCTACGTGTGTGTTCCTGCCTGTTAGTATTAATAAAGACTTTTGATGTTAGTTCTCCTTCGTTTCCGCGCTCCTTCGTCTCCTTGTCTCCTGCACAGTAGGCAAAGTGTGACAGAATATTGGACCAAACAACAAGTAAGCGGCGCCCATTCTCCCCATTTTGTTTCCGGTTTTTGAAAGTCTTTTTATCCCAACTCTCTGGTTTGGGTAATTGGCCCCGTGGACCTCCTAGACACCACGGCCCTAAGCTGGAGCAGGGCTCGCAAATTCGCTAGCCCGACGTCCCGGGGCTGTTGTGTTTTCCAGTCGGGCTACCAAAATGTTTCACCACCCTACCCGACGGGCTATCTTGAACAGTGATATACAATTCCTTCCTTGATTTAGTTAGATAGTTGTTCACTAGCTTGTAGGGCTAAAATGGATCGTAGTTGATCGTTTGGGATGTCATAAAAGACAGACGCGATGCTCATTTAGGTAATTCACACCGCGCCTGTATGATGCTTTGCATACAATTGAACGATGTACAGCACAGTAATGATTTTATAGATAAAAAATGTACACAAACCTGTATTTTACCGAAGAAATGCATCAACTTGATGGAGCTTAGAACTGCTCTCTCCTGAAGAGAATGCTAAATCTCTGCGGTAAATAACCACTGGGTTACGACTGACCCAGGATCTGAGTAACACAAAAACTACCTAAACACTGAAAAAATAACCCCAAAAAATTACCCAAAAGGCTCAACCCTGCATTTGGGTTGAAACAATAACCCAGGATTTTTTTGAGTGTAAATGTAAATGCAATTTACAAAATGTAAAATTGTTCCAAATTGCCATGAGAGTGAGTTAGATGCATATTGGCTGTACTCTTGTTTTTGTGTGTTGGCTAAGCTGCTCTCTATCTCTTTTGTCATGTGCATGTTGATGTATGACTATGCATACATTCCTATTTCTTTACGTGTGTGCCAGCAGTAAAGGTGGACTGTATGTTTCAGCAGGGCGGACATTAAAGCCAGTCATGCACACACATGTGCAGGTCTGTATGGAGCAGCTGGTGATCTGTTTGTTGAGAGTCTTCCTCTCCTCTTCTTTTCTTCTCCTTTCCTTTGGGAAATGGCCATGTCATCCTTTACTTCAAAGAACATTGATTTATACCTAACTTAATAGTACCAGTGAGAGAGAGAGAAACAAAATCAGACGGGGATGGAGGGAAAGACATGAGCTCTTCCCAAATCTTTGTGAACTCTGCTGTCTCTCTAGACTAGTAATGATGGTCATGAATTGTGCTCTGACCCCGGAGTTGCCTCTTCCCCTCACTCTCCTCCTGCCTGAAAAATGAAAGATGTGTCCCCATCGATACGCACTTGAACATCTGAAACCTTGTTCAATGCCACAGTTGTCCCTGAACTTTTTTAAACTTTTTGCCCACACACTTATTTAAAGCCCTTTATCCACACGCAAAAATACACCTGGTAACATATTTGGACATGGAACAAAGGGTTACTTACTCTGAAGGATTTAGTTGAGTCTTCTGCTCCTGTTCTCTCCATCATGAGCCCAATATCTTGCTTTTTTCAAAGCCTAGAGAGCTAGATAGCTTTTTTGATGTGACTGTAGGTAGGGCTGGGCGGTATATCGATTTATTATTTATAAAAGATATGGTATGAGGCAATACAGTTTATATCGATATTTAGTAGTTTGATACCAGCGCATCTGAATAATAGACAATTTTGTGATAGCAGTATGCAGTAATGGGGTAATCAAAAATAAAATGCAATTAATTTGTGCTCTTGTGTTTATTTACTTTTGTTTTTAGTTTAGTGAATGGAACTTCTGCTTTAAAAGCATTTATTTTTGTTTTTGGGTTGTTATGTTACAATGTTAGAATTTAATGTGATTTTACCTTTTGCACATAATGGATAGCATAGCCTACTTTCACTATATTTGTTTTCATTACCTTTAATAAAAACATTGTTGCATTGGACAACATTGCATGGGCAGGATGTTAAAAAAACATATCAAACAATAAATTATATGTATTAATAAATATATATATATATATATATATATATATCTTCGGAGACTGGGCTGCAGGGCAGTATTCCAACATGATAATGACCCCAAACACACCTCCAAGACGACCACTGCCTTGCTAAAGAAGCTGACGGTAAAGGTGATGGATTGGCCAAGCTTGTCTCCGGACCTAAACCCTATTGAACATCTCAAGGTCTCTAACATCCACCAGCTCCGTGATGTCGTCATGGAGGAGTGGAAGAGGACTCCAGTGGCAACCTGTGATGCTCTGGGGAACTCCATGCCCAAGAGGGTTAAGGCAGTGCTGGAAAATAATGGTGGCCACATAAAATCCTGACACTTTGGGCCCAATTTGGACATTTTCACTTAGGGGTGTACTCACTTTTGTGGCCAGCGGTTTAGACATTAATGGCTGTGTGTTGAGTAATTTTGAGGGGACAGCAAATTTACACTGTTATACAAGCTGTACACTCACTACTTTACATTGTAGCAAAGTGTCATTTCTTCAGTGTTGTCACATGAAAAGATATAATAAAATATTTACAAAAATGTGAGGGGTGTACTCACTTCTGTGAGATACTGTGTGTATGTGTATATATATATATATTTCAGGGCCTTATAGTACAGGGTTTGAAGACACTGTAATGAAAGTATTTGCTTATTAGCTTAGCCACATGCTAATGTTAGAATCAAATCTAAACAATAGTCCTTTTTAGTCATTTCAGTGGTGGACATTTTGGTAACAGGCAGCTCATTTTTAAAACAAGGACAAAATCATCAGACTGTTTGCTAAATTCAAAACGGTGACCCGTGATGCTTTTACCAACAAGCTAATTGACTCTTTTAACTGAAAGGCAGGACTTCCTGTAACCATTTTATTTAGCATTGTGACTTCTCCTATTCATTGTTTTATGGGTCTCTATAGCATTTGTTAAGTCTCATATGTGGTTCAAAAGATGTTTGCTATTCATGTGCCACATTAAGTGACTGTTAACTATAGGGATGTAACGATTAACCGCGAGCCGGTTGAAAATCGATTAAAATATGTGACGATTCAAATCGGTTGAGATGCTAAACAAATCGAGATTCATTTAGGTGTAGGAGTTTATATGAATGTATGTCTGAAGGGAACTTACTGTCTTTAGAAAAGTTTAGATCGTATTTTTTCTTTTCATCTTGCCTCTGTATAATGCATATTAACGTTCATAAGTTCAGCGCTGTTTTGTTTACAGCGGAAAGCAAGGAAATGCTTTAAGCGCCACCTGTTGGCAGAGAGTGAATCTGCATCTCATTCAGCTTTGCTGTTTCATGCAGATATTTTTATTTATAGTTTCACAAAACTGAAGTCAAACCCTTCTGTTTTTGCTTCAAATTTCGAAACTATACAATCCAATTTAGTTTAAAAACTGCTCATGTTGCATGTATGCAGCATCTTTGTTTGGATCAAGATTAAAATGCTGTGGTTGCCTCAGAGCACAGACAAAGCCTTAGTTTGTTTATATGAAGATATTTATTTTATTTGTGTTACTTATTTATTTGATTTGGGGCTTGTTTTAAAATTTCAATTTAGTTTTGTTATTTACATTTACATTATATTTAAATTTTGTCATTTAGCAGACGCTTTTATCCAAAGCGATTTACAAATGAGGACAATAGGAGCAATCAAAACCAACAAAAGAGCAGTAATATGCAAGTGCTATATTAGTATATTATTATAGTATTATATTTCAATTTCACAAAGAAATGTGCAGCATTTTGTCCAAGCAATAATAAAAGGACACATTTCATTTATAATTTGTCTTAAATCTCATTTTGTTAAAAAAATTATAATAATCATGAATCGAATCGAATCGTGAAATCAAAATCGTGAATCGAATCGAATCGTAAGTTGAGTGAATCGTTACATCCCTAGTAAACAAAGTCGCCCGTGAAGTACGTCTTAAATCTGTCACTTGCCGTTCTGTTACAGTTGCTAGACATCTGCCAAAAGGATCCAAAATGAACTCTTAACAAGTGCCAAATGTGAGTAAAAAGTAGCTTTGAGTTTTTTGCCGGTTGGCTGGTAACTTTATTTTGGCAAAAAAATATTTTTGGACCATAGATGCTTATGTAGGCATTTAGCATATCAAGAAGGTTTTGAGACAAAGCTGTTGTCATTCCTTGATCAGCTCACTTTACTCTCTTAGTTGTGGATGTTTTTCTTGCCCCAATGTTTTCAAAAAAGAACTATAGCTGATAATTTAGTAGTTGTTTAAAACCAACCACTTAATGTTAAAAGAGCTTCTTTTGGTATTTGATACATGCATCACACTGATATTAAAGTATATTACTTTTACTAACATTATGCAGAATTATCTCCCACAACCTTTCTCGTCATCCATCCAACTCTCCTTCTCTCTTCACCTACATGTTGCTCCTCTGTGGTATTTTGTGAAACCATATTTCATCCACAGACAGATGAACTTAACTCCCTCTATTCCCTGTGAAAGAGTGCTTTGGCTTCCTGTATTTGTGGCTTCTGGCTGGATTGGGAGTGAGTTACAGAAGGATAAGCAGTGCAGGTCTAGTGATTACAGATAAAAACACAAGTACACTCTTAAAAATAAAGGTGCTTCACGGTGCCATAGAAGAACCTTTTTGTCTAAATGGTTCCATAAAGAACCTTTAACATCTGAAGAACCTTTCTGTTTCACAGAAGGTTCTTTGTGGCGAAAGAAGGTTCTTCAGATTATAAAAAGGTAAGAAAGAGATGGTTCTTTAAAGAACCTTTGACTAAATGGTTCTTTGTGGAACCAAAAAGGGTTCTTCTATGGCATCGCTTGAAGAACCTTTTGAAGCACCTTTATTTTTAAGAATGTAGGGAGAATATTGTGTTCATTAAAATTGCTTGATTTAGCTTCACAGAGCCTGGGAATTTCATAGAGCAGGAAAGAGGCAGAAGGTTTGGAGGATTGGACATACTCCCTTATTCAATATGGGAACAAATATTTGTTTCCTTATGGTTTATGCAGATTGAGTCCACCATTCTGAATCTGTGACCCCTCGGAGCCTACATCCGCCTCTGTTCCCATTAACTGTCATGAGCCCTGACTTACTGTGGTTTAATTTAATTAAAAACATATTCTTTAATGTTTTGCTGCAAATGATCAGGTTTCAGGTTGTAACATAACTCAGCATGAACTTCGTTTTTGTCCAAGGTGTGTCTGAAAATACAGATGATGCATTTAATGTTAACATGAATTGGCATGGGATTACGGCCCGGTAGTGCACATCTGGAGTTATCTAGGACCGCGATTTCTACCGAGGGTACCTCGTAACGACACTTGTCCCCTGCCGCTCCAGAGGCCTGTGCACGCCACTGCATTCGTTTACTCTCTGAACTGTTACATACAGTAATGCATTTTTATACAAATAAATGCCCAATAAATCAGTTCTCATTTACATATTTTCTGTTTCTGAAATAGTACTTCAATGTAACCTGCACTTCAACTGAATTGCAAAAATCTTGAATTATAACAGCAATACGCTGTTATACAGCAGTGAATTGGATTATTTTATATATCATGCAGCACAAATGTCCATCTGTGTAACAAACTATGTGCACATTTACAGGCAAACTACATTCATGTTCATAAGCCCAGACAGTCAACAGTGATAGGTTTTTGAACGCTGTTTTGTACTCATTCATTCACAATTCTGTTGTGGTTCGGTCAGTTGAATGTGCTGCTAACTCTGCCAGTCGAGAAAAACCTTGCGCTCGCGGGACGAAACCGGTGACATTATTCTACTAGATGAATTTATCCAAAATGTCGCTAGTTGCTATGTGCTTTTTCTTACAAAAAAAGTCGGTAAACACTGCAACACTGGTTCGTGCGCGCCTGTTTGTGTGCCACGGAATACGAAGTACGAAGTGGAGGCGGGTCCGGATCGAATTCCCTCCAGTCCGAACTTTGAGCTGCTATATAGTTTTTTTTTTTGTTTTTTTTTTGACTTTTACAATCAGGAGCAATGAGAATCAAAATATATTGATGTTTTTGTGTGTGGTAAATAAAAGAGTTTATGTGTTTCCATTTGGAAATGCTGTACTGTATAAGATTTAGTTTTATGGCAATGAGAGATTGACATCACTTCCTGTGCCCTACTCCAGGCCCTTGGCCTGTTACCAAAAGTGCTAGGAATCAGGTATTATTCTTGGAAGTTTCAGTTTAAGTGAGCACTTTAGAAGTAATTTGAGTACCCTCAATGCCAGAAATGTTCTTGTTTTGAATTTCTACAAGAGCATTTCCTGCCTCTCTTTTAACTCTTCGCCATGTTTCACTCACTCTCTAAATTCAGTAAAGTGTCTGATAAACTACTTCTGTTGTTCTTTCTGAATCAATTACCATGAACGCTGAATCAATTACCATGAACCTCAAACGCTGCTATGAGTATCTACGGTTTGAGATAACCCTCTGTTATTTTACCCTGAAGATTTAATCTGCATCAAAGAAGAAATAGTTCTCAGAAGAGCTGTGCACATAAAAGCAAACTGTTGCGTATTATAAGTGAAGTGAGAGGGAAATGCCAGAATCCCACTCCACATTCTGCTGTCTGTTAAAGCAATACTTAACCCAAAAATGAAAAGTCTTCATTTACTTTCCCTCATATCATTCCGAACCTGTGTAAGTGTACTTCTGTGGAAAGCAAAAGGAGAAGCTTTGAAGACTGTGCTGGTTGCTCTTTTCCACCAAATTACAATGAATGGTGACTGAGGCTTTCAAGTTTCAAAAATTATACAAAAGACCATAAAATAACCATAAAGGTGGTTTGGCTACTTTGTGCTATATTACCAGTATACAATAGCTTTGTGTGTGGAACAGCTTGAAAATAATATTATTTAGGCCTACTGAAAATCTGCACATCCTCCCTTGGTTTCCCGGCATTTGACATGTTCTTGAGAGTGAAGTAACAATGTCAAGTTTTTGTAGAAATCGTTAATTTGAGACTTGTAAAATAATCAGTTGATCAAGTTCATACAACTGGTCTGCTATCGATTCATTCATGAAACATGTCTCTTCACTGGGTCCAGTGTTGTTTAGATCTTAGATCTAACATTCTTCAATATATCATTCTTCAATTCATTTTTTTGGTGAGCTGTCTCTTTAAAAGGTGGTTTAGTCATCACACAAAGACTTCAGAAGACTTATATGGTGCACAAGTCACATGTACTACTTTTATGACACTTAATTGTCATTAACAATTTATACTTCTGCGTCGAACCTACGCCGTAGCTTACGCATGGACGCACACCCATACGCCGTAGCCTGACGTGGACCTCTCCAAAAATCT
This sequence comes from Sinocyclocheilus grahami, assembly GCF_001515645.1. Classification (NCBI taxonomy): domain Eukaryota; kingdom Metazoa; phylum Chordata; class Actinopteri; order Cypriniformes; family Cyprinidae; genus Sinocyclocheilus; species Sinocyclocheilus grahami. Next base: position 181,123 of record NW_015506113.1, on the reverse strand, counting down.
AACAGCGCGTCAATTCTACGCAGATCGCAAGCACTGTGATTGGTCTGCAAGAACCCCTTCCTCCATATGTACTTAAGTTTTGTGTGTGTTTATGTGCACTTGAATACATTTTAATGTTACACCTTCATATATAAAATAAAACAAAGCAAAGAACAAGTGTCTTATCATTTATTATACTACATAGCATTATACATCAGTAGTTGTCCGCAATAAACAATGTTGATCTGCCGTGGTACAAGTCCTTGTGCAGATTGAAAGAATGCCATCATCTCCTGTTCCGTTGTTGTCTCCATTTTGTAGTTTTAAATAATGATTTAATGATTTGATATTTATTTGCCACCGTCACGGCTATAATGCTTCTCCGACGAGCCGCTTCTTCTTCTGCTTTTGCCGTGGTACTGCGGGTTACATCAGCAACATGCCCGTGGACACTGCTGACTAGCGGATTGCATGTCCACTGCACGTTGATGCGGACAACGACGCAGAAGTATAAATGAAAACTGACGCATAGCCTACGGCGTAGGTCCGATGCAGAAGTATAAATCAGCCTTGACTCCTTTGTATAGCCTGAAATATTCAGTTCCCATTCATTGTAATTGTATGGAAAAGAGCAACCAGCACAATCTTCAAAATGTCTACTTTTGGAATCCACAGAAGAAAGTAAGTTTGAAACAACAGTGATGGAGCTTTCATTTTGTTGTGAACTATTCCTTTAAAGCTTAAGCTTTCCTGAGCAACAGAAATGTTTTTGAGCCACATTAGGTGCAGGGGTTCTTCCTTTCACATCTTTCACTTTCTCCCACTCAGTGAACGCTCTGAATAGTTTCTGTGTTGCACAGTATGGAAGGTCACACACGTGGTCGCATGTAAAGCACTGGAGAGTCATGCGTCGATGCTTCTCACTACATGAGCTCAACGGGGTGGCACACACGAGCATACTCTTACTTTTGTACGCACACACACACACACACACACACTACTGTGCTACCATTTCTATTTTCTGCTGTTTCGTTTCATATGATCAGAACAGTGTAGGAGGTCGGTTTTGCCCATAACCTGTCATTCAGGTCATTAAATTGGCAACTGTGACTTCGGACATTATTTGTATTTCCCCACCTGAGAATTTGTGACATGATGTGTGTGTGTGTGGTTTCTCTGTACAGAGGTGCAAATGCAGTATTTTTGCAAGTAAGCAAGATAATGATGATGGTGGAGATAGAAGTGAATTTACTGTAAATGGCTGGGAGCTGTGTGTGTTGTCAGAAATGTGTGGTGTAGACCCAGTTACAGATGTGGTGTGGGTTTGTCATTCAGCATCAATGAAACAGGTGCATGTGGGCGTCAGTAACACATTTGTCTTTGCAAGGCAACACTGGCTTTGGCAGATTGTCACGCTCGCTTTTTTTCCGGCACAGTTTGTGTTTACATTACACAGTTGCTCTGGAGCTATAAAAGGTATTTGTGAGAAATACATATTGTTTATGGTGTTAATGTTTGGCTGTCATTGGGTCATTGACAAATAAGTGTCCATTATAAAGAAAAGTTTAATTACTAAAAAGGTAATGTGGTATAATTATCAAGTAAAATGTACATTTAAATATTTACTAGTGATGCACCAAAATGTTTTTCCCAAAACTTAAATAAAAAGTTTAATTTAGCTGAAAACTGAAACCAAAAATAAAGTTGACTTTGTATTCAAGTAATTAATCAAATTTATTTAATAATCACCACTGAAAAATATCATGTCATATCATGAAAAAATGTCATTATATTATTATATAAAATTAGTATATAAAAATGTAACTGCAGTTTCTTTTTTATTTATTTTTATAAACTGTTTTTAATTTGTTGTTGAAATATAAACATTTAAATGGTGGCTGTAATAAAAAAATATTTTCATGACAGATTTATGCAAACATACATTAAATAATGAAGACAACAGGTTAAGTAAAATATAATGAATATGTAATATACACATAGTTAGTGAAATTCTCTCTAGGGTTATTTTTTTTATAAGGTGTTTATTGAATGGCTTCCTGAGGTAAATGTAATGTCATGTGAGATGTTGTATACAAGCTGTTTTATTGACATCTCTCTGCGGTTGAAATACTGATTGAGTGATTACATGACACATGATACATGTCAATAATTTGTATGGTTTCTTTCAACATACCTTTGGATGTTCATTCATGTTTATTGTGTGCTATAACCCATAGTGGTAACACTTTACAATAAGGTTGTATTAGTTAACGTAAGTTAAAGGGTTAGTTCACCCAAAAATGAAACAAACAAAAAAAAACGTGGTGCTCGTTATTGTATTTTAAAACACTATTGCAATGACAACTGACATTACGGCATTTCAAATAAAATGATCCCAAACGTAACTGTGGCGCGTGTGGCTGTGCTGCGCATTCAGTGAACCGCTTCCATCGGCGCTGCTGCAGCAAAACACACTGTTGCTCACATGAAACATTTGTATGTGAGTATTATGACCAGTACTTAATTTGATCCTGCTGGATCCTGTTCCAGAAAATGTCAGATTTAAAATTTTTGCATTCCGGTAGGCCTATTTGTTTTTAAAAATCCGGCATTTACAGTGCATTAGATCGTGACAGTGCATGCTTGTGTGCATACGAGACGGAACGAGCGCGGGTTTGGCTAGATGTATTTGGAGGAGTTTGAATTGCTAGAATATGTGGGGTGTGTGCGCGTGAGGTGCCGGCACGATTGAACAGCTGAAGCATAAAAAACTCTGTTTTTTAACATAATACAAACTATTTTTGCACACTCACAATAAAAACTTATTGGCTTTTGCAAAATAAAGCAAACAAACAGAATGCGCGTTGTCATCCTTTCTTTTCCGTGAACTTGTTTATGGAGCGCCGCGCCACACTTCTGTTTTAAATCTGTTAGCTTAATTATTTAAGCCAGATATATTTCGCTTTTTTTTTATGAAAACAAATTGTTATTTTTATTTTAGGCCTATTGCATACATAGGCTATACATTTTCCTTAAAACATCCCATTTTGTCCCAGGGCTTGAAAACCTGTTCCTAAGCTAGTTAGGTCCTACAGAAACTTGTGAACGATGCTCTTAGTTGTGGCATCACCGTTTAGTGACAGCATTGAATGCTCCGTCAGTGTCGGTCACAGCACATTTTAATTGCTGTTTTGAATCCAGCAATTATTTATTTACAAATGATAAGCTCTGATTATGACAAGTGTGGGATAAAAGCTTTGTTTATTAGAGGAATATTTGGTTAGCTGGAAAATCTTGCATCGCGACCATGCTTTTGGATGCTGTTTGAGCCCATATAGCCTACATTTATGCAGCTTTGTTCTTGGTCACTAATTTCCACAAATTCAATAATATTTAATATTTGTTTCAAATATGAAACAATTATCTGGGGAAATGACTGTTACTAAATTTCTATTGCATTCCATGTTGAAGAACTTTGTGTTGTTTCTATTTTAATGTACTTTTAAAGTTTAAATCACATTAAAAGCTTTATTTGTAATTATGAGTGAATGATGATGCATTTATATACCGTCACGGTCACTCACAGCCGCTCGCACGTGCTTTGCGCATGAGCCGCACGCAGCCCAAAATTAAACGGCTTAATCGACCATCGATAGCTTTAATCGATTGCATCTCTTATCGACAATCAATCGATCATCGATTAATCGTTGACATCCCTACTCTTGAATCATCCTAGGTGTATATGAATTTCTTCTTTCAGACTAATTTTTCAGACCAATCCAGTCCTGGCTGGATGAGCTGCACAAAAAATTGCACGAATATGAACATAGTTTTGCGCAGCTCGTCAGTGAACAATGGCTCTGTGTAGTTAATGCTGCTCAACGTGAAAGCCCGCAGGTGATGGAGATTTACCGCTGATTACAGAACCGGCTTTACTGATAAGATGCGCGTTAAATATCGGATGCGATTTATCGTGCAGCCCTAAATATAACACTATAATAATATACTGATATAGCACTTGCATATTACTGCTCTTTTGTTGGTTTTGATTGCTTTTATTGTCCTCGTTTGTAAGTCGCTTTGGTCAAAAGTGTCTGCTAAATGACAAAATTTAAATATAATGTAAATGTAAATAACAAAACTACATTGAAATTTTAAAACAAGCCCCAAATCAAATAAATAACACAAATAAAATAAATCTCTTCATATAAACAAACTAAGGCTTTGTCTGTGCTCTGAGGCAACCACTGCATTTTAATCTTGATCCAAACAAAGATGCTGCATACATGCAACATGAGCAGTTTATAATCTAAATTATATTGTATAATTTAGAAATTTGAAGCAAAAACAGAATGGTTTGACTTCAGTTTTATGAAACTATACATAATAATATCTGCATGAAACATTGGATGAGCTGAATGAGATGCAGATTCACTCTCTGCCGACAGGTGGTGCTTAAAGCGTTTCCTTGCTTTCCGCTGTAAACAAAGCAGCGCTGAACTTATGAACGTTAATATGCATTATACAGAGGCAAGATGAAAAGAAAAAATACCATCTAAACTTTTCTAAAGACAGTAAGTTCCCTTCAGACATACATTCATATAAACTCCTACACCTAAATGAATCGCAATTTTTTTTTAGCATCTCAACCGATTTGAATCGTCACATATTTGAATCGATTTTCAACCGGCTCGCGGTTAATCGTTACATCCCTACACCGCACACAAAATTTAGTTGCACAGGCAGAAAAAATGGTTGCAAAATGCCTCCATTTGGTCGCAGTCTGGAGTCCTGAGTCATCAAATAAAGCGCGCGCATTCATAATAAAACGTGCTTCACACGGCTCCGGGGGGTGAATAAAGGCCTCCTGTAGTGAATCCATGCATTTTTGTAAGAAAAATATCCATATTTCAAACGTAATAAACACTTTTCTCTCACTTCCAGTATCTGTCATACGCGGAAGCCGCTCCGACGGATGGCGCAGCGCGCGTGCCTCTGAGATATGCTTGTCTCGTGAGTTTGTTTATAGGAGCAAAGGAAGCAAAGTTTCCTTACTTTAGCAAAGGAAAACCAGTCTCCTCTTGGTTTATATCGAAATCCTCCAACATTTGTCTTTACAAATCCTCGGTTTGTACTTCTAATTCGTGACCGGCATTTTGTTTTGTTCTCTCTCCGCATTCGTCACTAATCACACAACGCCGACGTACTACATCATCCGCCAGAATGGCTTCCACATATGACAGATACCGGAAGTGAGAGAAAAGTGTTTATGATGTTTGAAATATGGATATTTGTCTTACGAAAACACATGGATTCGCTACAGGAGGCCTTTATTCACCCCCCAGAGCCGTGTGAGGCACGTTTTATTATGGATGCGCGCGCTTTATTTGACGACTTGTGGACTGTTCAACTGCAACACCCACTGACTGCAATGATAGAGCTTGGAATAGCCAGGACAATTTTTAATATAACTCCGACTGGATTCATCTGAAAGAAGAAAGTCATATATACCTAGGATGCCTCGAGGGTGAGTAAAACACAGGCTAATTTTCATTTTTGAGTGAACTAACCATTTAATGTATTAGCTAACATGAACTAACAATAAACAAAGAATTTGTTCAGAATTACTTAATATTTGTTAATTTTAACTTATGCATATACTAATGCATTAGTTAATGCATTATTATCATGAACTAACAATGAACAACACCACTGTTCAGGATTAGTTAATTTTTTGTTAATGTTAACTTACAACTTTTAACTTACTAAAATATTTTATCAGTTAGACATTGTTTGGCTTTTCTGTCTTTCTTTCTTTTCTTTTCCAGTAATTATGAACAACGGGCAAATTCATGGACATTCATTGATCAGAATAAGTAGTCATGCAAGATTCAGATGTGATTAAAATCACACATATTTTTTTACACAAATATAGCAAACCTCCTCAGGGACAACTAGTCCAAATAGGCTTTAATTTACTTTTGCATTACCATTTTTCACCCTCTCTCAATCCTGTGTTTTAATTACTTTGCACTGACTTGAACACAGAGTAGGTGTTGTTAATGTGTAAATGTGGGCAGTCAAATGTTAAAGCATTCATCTGTTCGGAATGACCCGTGCTTACATTTTATTTTCACTAAATGGTCTTTTTGGACTGGATAGGGGGTTTTGAGCTCCAAAGTTTCAGTATATTTTCATAGCACAGTGAACTTAGATTTCTCAAGATCAAGGATAACTAAATTTTTAGTAATATGACCATTTAAATTTGATTTGACTTATTTAGCACTTTATAGACATTGTAAAAGCAGCTTTACAGGGTACCAAACCTAAAACCCCCTATAGAGGCGAAACAAGGCGACGAAACCTCCATGAGGGTGAAGAAGAAACCTTTTGAGGATCAAAGTGTAGAGCTGGTAGAATACAACATCAGAAACCAGATCAGAGGTGTATCACAAGCGTTGGGTTTTGAAGCTGAGCTCTTTAAGGTGTGAGAGAGCTAGGCTGTTTTTCGATCCTTCAGGTCTGCTGAACTGAACAACGATGTCTCTCATTCCTGTTTTTCTGGGGCATCCAGCTTGGAGCTAGCAGACAGCCACAGACCCTAGCAGCTGCTGGATAGGGCCAGTTTGTCCTCTGCTCACTGAAAGAGGGATCACAGACACACAGACAAAGGAAAACGCATGTGGAGTTATGTAGAACAGTGATTTGCAACAAGGGGGAGTAGAAAGACATCAATTTGGCTTTACAGTAAAACTTATGATCAGAGACAGTATAAGGGGGTTGAGATGGACCACTCATAAGAAAAAGAATAGGACAAAATTGGTGGCTGACTAAATACTTTTTCCCCCACTGTATATATATATATATATATATATAAATCAATTACCATGATTTAAGCTAAAGAAAAAACTATCCTTTTCAGCTTTTCTTGCTGACTTTCTGTGGTGGACAGTAACAGTAGTATTTTTACTTTGTTTACTATTTGAGGACATTTTTCAACCATCTATGCGAAACTTTTACTTTACTACATTGCGATGCATATGATCATACTTTTTTACTCTACTGTGTTTCATAACTTATAGTTCCATAAGTTTAAAGTTTAAACTGAAGAAATTGACACCTGGTTAGAGATGCGATGTGATGTCCGAGTCATGAACGAGTTGATTCTTTTAACTGAACTTTGTGAAGCCAGTTTACAAATTTCTCTGAACAATTTATGATAATTGATGATAGAAATCTAGTATGTTTGCATAGTGTGTCAAAATGGACCAAAAATAGCTCATAAAAGTCAGGTGCAAACTGTTCTCCCATGGGTCAGTGTTTGTGCACTGTTTATGTTTTGTACTACTACATTTTAAAATAACTGTTTCTTAAAATATACTTGTGATAACAAATCTGAATTATCACCAGCCATTACGTCAGTCTTCAGTGTCACATGATCCTTCAGAAATCATTCTAATATGATGATTTGTTGCTCAAGAACCATTTCTGAATATTATCAATGTCGAAAACAATTGTGCTTCTTATAATTTTGTGCAAACCGTGATACATTTGTTTTTCAGAATTTTGTGAGTATAATATTCAAAAGAACAGCATTTATTTTGAAATAGAAAAGTATTGTTACATTACAGATGTCTTTACTGTCACTTTTGATGATTTAAATTCATCATTGCTGAATAAAAGTATTAATTTATTTGATTATTTCTTCATTATTATTATTATTGTAAAATTCAATAATTTTCAATTCAAGTTTATTTGTATAGTGCTTTTTACGATACAAATCGTTGCAAAGCAACTTTACAGAAAATTACGTTTCTACAATATTCAGTAGTAGCTTGTCAGTGGTGACTGTCAGTTTATGTACATATAGCAGAAATGTATGGAAAAATCAATTAAAGATGTAATCAAACAGACGATGAACACTATTAACAGTAATTATTCAAAGTGAACTGATTCACAGAGAAAATTCAGCATTATAACAAATTATAAGGTCTGAGAATAAAAAATAAGGACTAGAGCCAGCTTTTAGGGCTGTTGGGGTGCAACATACACAAAAAGTTGGGAAACACTGATATAAAAAAAAAAATAGCCTTGAGATGGAGAAGATGGATCAGTGCCAAAGTTTTTTCCATTGTTTGTCCTTTGCCCCATGCAGCATCAGACAGCCTCGTTTGTCCTTCCAGATAAGGACAGACCATTGGTCCGAGAAAATGTAATAAAATATGGATGATGTATTTCACTCACCAGTTTTTTTCTTTAATAAATATATTATGTTTTATAGTCCTCAAAAAAAGTCCTCAAAACAATTATCTATTTTCCAGATAATTTGAAAGAATAATCCTACCTCATCAATTCAGAATAAAACTGTTCCCCAGAAGGCCCATTTTAAAAATAAATACCTTTATTAAAATATACATTATTGATAATGGATGTATTGAAAGCATCCAGGTAAATTTTTTCTCATGGGATTATTAATGGTATGTCGCATGGTTTCAAAACATCCTTCTCCTCAGTATGGGAAGACACTTTTGTTGAACTGCAATTTCTATTTTTGTTGGAAAATCACACAACAAATGCTCAGCTTCCCTCTATTATTCTCCAAATCATCCGTATTTTCTTCTCTGAAATACTTTGTCTGAGCCCTTTCCCCTAAGCAGTTAAATAAAGAAACTACATGGCTGCCCAATAAGAGCTGTAATCTTTTGGCCATCTTCCATACTTTGGTTGGCTGGTGCTTGTTATTCTTCTGTTCACTCTGTGAAGGAAAAAGTGAGTTTGAGTGATCTCAGACATTGGTGAGGGACGGAGGCGTGATGCCGTTGGTTAGACAGGCAACAAACTCCGTTCCGCTGGGAGGAAGAGGAGGTAGTGGAGGAGGATGGAGTACTGAAGTCACACATGGAACTGTTAACCTCTTTATCTGTGATTTTAAAACCTTTCATTCTTGATCTATGTGTTCTACCAAAATGGCTGTTCCTATTAGAGCACATCAAAGTGCAGTTTGCTTGCGCAACAAGTTGATGTCAAGGGTTATGTGAGCCCGATAGAGCCTGCAGAAAGGGAAATAACCCCCCCCGGAAATTCATAGGTCGTCCGAGCCCTGAATGCTCACTAAGGCTGCATTTATTTGATCAAAAAGTAAATTACCGTATTTTCTTCTCTGAAATACTTTGTCTGAGCCCTTTCCCCTAAGCAGTTAAATAAAGAAACTACATGGCTGCCCAATAAGAGCTGTAATCTTTTGGCCATCTTCCATACTTTGGTTGGCTGGTGCTTGTTATTCCTCTGTTCACTCTGTGAAGGAAAAAGTGAGTTTGAGTGATCTCAGACATTGGTGAGGGACGGAGGCGTGATGCCGTTGGTTAGACAGGCAACAAACTCCGTTCCGCTGGGAGGAAGAGGAGGTAGTGGAGGAGGATGGAGTACTGAAGTCACACATGGAACTGTTAACCTCTTTATCTGTGATTTTAAAACCTTTCATTCTTGATCTATGTGTTCTACCAAAATGGCTGTTCCTATTAGAGCACATCAAAGTGCAGTTTGCTTGCGCAACAAGTTGATGTCAAGGGTTATGTGAGCCCGATAGAGCCTGCAGAAAGGGAAATAACCCCCCCCGGAAATTCATAGGTCGTCCGAGCCCTGAATGCTCACTAAGGCTGCATTTATTTGATCAAAAAGTAAATTAGTAATACTGTGAAATATTACAATAATTTAAAATAACTTTTCTATTTTTTTTTATATATATATGGAAATGAGCAAGCAGGATTTTCTTCAAAGGTGTACCTTTTGTGTTCCATGCAAGAAAGTGAGTCAGATTTAGAATCTGTCTTTACATAACACTTTGTTTACCTGAATACATACATGTGCCAATGTCTGAAGAGAGGAATCGCTCTCTCTCTCTCTCTCTCTCTCTCTCTGTCTCTCTCTCTCACACACACACACACACACACATGCACACACACACACACACACACACACACATGTTGT
>NW_015506113.1:167334-170740 GCF_001515645.1 Sinocyclocheilus grahami | reverse complement strand
TGTGCTATTGCCCTACACCAACCCTACACCTAAACCTACCCCTTACAGGAAACTTTGTGCATTTTTACTTTCTCAAAAAAACTAATTCTGTATGATTTATAAGCTTGTTTCCTCATGGGGACCTCAAAAATGTCCCCACAAGGTCAAAATTTACATTTGGTCCCCATATTTATCCCGTTATGGGGACATTTGGTCCCCATAACGGGATAAATACCAGGTACGCACACACGCACGCACGCGCGCACACACACACACACACACGCTATAATAGTTTCCAAATGTTTTTTCTGATCATTATCGCAGTGTGGTTGTGTGTTTGTCATGTTGAAGCTGAAATGTGAGTGGTGTGTGTCTCTGTGGACAGTGAGAGAAAGAGAGACCTGCAAGTGAACTTCAACCTCAAGCTTTCTCACGGGAGATTACATCCTCAGGAAAAGAGTTTGTGCATTTACATGTGTCACTCAGTGCAGTTGAGGAATGTGAGCATTACAGTTGCCATTTGTCAAAGTTTCGCAATCAGTCAGACACCTCTAAGTACTGCTGACTATATATTCAGGCAGGGTCAGGGTTTGTGACGTATGATATGATGTCAGACACATTTACTGATATGACAACTACCCTCCAGTGGCCTTGTGTGAAGTGTCCGTCGGGGTAATTTATGTGTTGGGGAAAGATTAGTTGTGTGCAATTATTTATTTATTTATTGCATTAAATTATGCATGTAAATGCCCTTTATATCCTTGACATGCAAGAGTGACAGTTTTTATTCAGAAGCAGCTGTGACAGAAATATCACCAAACAAATAAAAGTGAAATTTTTTATAATGGGTTTATGTGACTATTGTTTAGGTTCACTTAACTAAAGTTGTTATATTTTAATGTTCTGCAATTGTTAATAAATTATAAATAAAATATCTGATAATTTATGCATGACTTTTAATCATGGCTATAATTACTAAGTTTAGAAATTGGAAACAAAAATCCATTTAATAGAGGCATCAGTATCAGTATTGACATCAGTCTTAATTCATAGTACTTTAAATACTGTCTTTATGTTTTTTCCACATTCATTTGGAGATTTAGTTTGGAGATTTAAAATATATTATGATTACAAATTTTAAAGGTTAGAATTAATGACAAAAACCTGTGTGATTTAATTAATAAACACTTGAATAATGTATGAAAATTTGAGCATGGTTTTAAGTTGACCAATCAAAGTTTGGAAAATTATTTCTTTTCAGTCTGAAATGAGCCAACACTTACTTTACTGCTGAAATCACAATTATATGTAATTTGTACAAATTAAATGTTAATATTACTGAAAATCCACTGATCCACAAATAACAAACTGTCTGTGTTATTATTACTAAAATTAATGCTTGAATTTGCTAAAATGACTTAATTAGTGATAATGATTTGCTCTCTCTTTTTAGTTGGATCAGCTTATTCCAGTTAATAAGATGATTAGATAATTAGATAAGTATTTTTTTTATTCAATTATCAGAATAGTTTTTATGTGGCACAGTTTAAATGAAATGGAATGAATTGTTTCCCCACTGTATCTTTTTTTCTTTGAGACTCATTGGAGTCACACTGGCTTTACTGTCTGAGTCTGCTCATCTTGAGCGGCTGATGGGTAAATGCAATCATCCCATGGTCCTTTGGTTTCTCTTGGCAGGAGAGACATAAGCATACCTGTAGGGACCTCTGTCTGCAAGTTCAACACACACACACACACACACACACTCTCATGGGTGGGTCCTTCATCTACTAGATTTGGTTGCTGATTACCTCTGAGCTCGAGAGAAACATTCTTCATTCATTCTCCCCTGTGATCTTGCTGCCATTTGGCATGTCTGTGTTTAAAGTTGACCTTAGCACAGTTTTATAAATATCTGAAAGTACACTCTTAACATCAGTCAGTCAAGCATTATAATATGATAATCAATATTATTTAATGATAGAACTTTAGTAATTAGAATTAAAACTTGATAACCATGTATCAATGCATATTAGTCATTTTAACTGAACCTCGGACTGGTGGTGGTGCTTTTTTGGTAGTTCAGTGTTTCTGTAAAAAATTAAAAATTGGGGAAAAACTAACAAAAATACTGATAAGATAATAATGATACGAATTCTACTAATAAGAACAATATAAAACGCACTAAGGATTAATGAGCTACTGGAATCATGAATATTAATCCGGTTGTGTGCATTCACTTGAACGGATTTGCTGAAATCAAAACGGGGACGATAATAGGTGAGCGCCAGCCAATGAGATTGCCATTTGCGCATTAGTTCCGCCCACTACTACCGAAAGCGGTAGTTCTTAAAAGCGGAAGAATTCCAAAGGAACAGCAAAATACAACAAAGAATATCGTTTACATGTAGCGCGCATAGGTAGCGCGTCAATTCTCTCTCTCCCTCTCTCGCTGCGTGTGTGTGAAACAAAGCGACGGCGAGTCGTGCGCCTTCACACTAGAGTTAGCATTGAAAAACAGCACAGATCACTTAGCGGAGAGTGAAACTCTGAAGCGCTCAGTCAGAGTGTTCGGCGAGTGAAAATATATCTGAGCTAAACTTATACTTAGCCTCCAACTCACACACTGGCGAGTAAAATCTGAGAATTTATTAGCAATTGGCTAATATTAGACATCATTTAGTCACCCAGAGTGAAGATTTAATCGCATATGCGAGTGATTTACTCGCAATGTAGAGGGGTATATAGGCTAAAGCTTACAGTACTTTCTGGTACACTGTATACTTTTTTCTCATTACCAAAACAATAATAATTCTAATAACCCAGAAATTCGTTTGTCACGCTTCAATGTTTCAGATCATCAAACACATTTAAATATTAGTCAAAGATAACACAAGTAAACACAACATACAGTTTTTAAATGAAGGTGTTTATTATTAAGGGAAAACAAAATCCAATACGACATGGCCCTGTGTGAAGAAGTGTTTGCCTCCCTGTTAAAACTGTGGTTTCAATTTCAATTTCTCTAGCCACACCCAGGCCTGATTATTGCCACACCTGTTCGCAATCAAGAAATCTCTTAAATAGGACCTGCCTGACAAAGTACTTCAGACCAAAATATCCTCAAAAGCTAGACATCATGCCGAGATCCAAAGAAATTCAGAAACAAATGAGAAAGAAAGTAATTGAGTTCTATCAGTCTGGAAAAGGTTATAAAGCCATTTCTAAATCTTTGGGACTCCAGCGAACCACAGTGAGAGCCATTATTCCCAAATGGCAAAAACATGGAACAGTGGAGAACCTTCCCAGGAGTGGCCGGCCGACCAACATTACCCCAAGAGCACAGTGTCGACTCATCCAAGAGGTCACAAAAGACCCCACAACAACATCCAAAGAACTGCAGGCCTCACTTGCCTCAGTTAAGGTC